>NC_068365.1:24021118-24229131 GCF_020536995.1 Dreissena polymorpha | reverse complement strand
AAGGTATTTGTTCAAAACGCTTAATTGATATCTGCTTCTCTTATTAATTCTGGAATATACAATTGCACTTATTTATATAATTTGTACCAGCATATGATTTGAAGTAAGGTATCAAGTTTACCATTTACCAGTCTTCTTTTAATTTAGACAAACTGCAGTTTCAGTTATTAGTTAATTTGTAGCCTACTCTAATGCTTGATATTTTCCTTGTTTTGTCTTCCTCAATATACATGTGTTAATTTGTCCACACATAACCATAAATGGAATGAAGAGCTTAAAAAAAATTCTCTTCATACAAGTTGTACATTCTTCTGGACTAGCGACTGTGCAAAAAGACTATTTATTTGCCACCGTTGCTGATTGCACATTAGCAGCTGTTCAGTTTTCTTTCAGATGCCAGGAGTGAATTTGCCAACCAGCCAAATCTCGTACTACTTTCTGACCCTCCTTGTTTGTGGAATTCTGCATGAAATTGGGCACGCCATCGCTGCTGTCAGGTTGGTAAAGGACTATAACCTGAAATATACAGGGGGTATTTTTTAGTCATCTTTGAAGAGTTTTCAGAGGTACCCATAAAAAATATTGTATACAATATCAAAAGATTTAGAAATTCAAGAGTCAAATTGTGCTATGCTTAAAACATTAAATGGTCAAATTTATTGCGTATATTCCTGCTTGGTTCAATACCTACATATCAGATCATTAGGAAAGATCTTAGATTGCAAAAGGAACACGGTGCTGCAAAAGGGGTCCGGTAGTAATCTGGACCATACTGGTGACATTTTTCCAATAATTTTATTATGCTCAATGCAGAGAATTTCTAACTCTAACACTTGTAAGTTAGATTTTAAGGCATAGTCCTTTTGAAAACTGTTGAATATCAATTACTCACTTTAACATGATTTCCAAAATTTGTGTGTAAACTATTCTGAAGGAGCATATAGGGGAAGCAAAAAAGAACAGGGACTAGCACTCTGCAGTGACACTGAGGATCTGTGCCTACCGCATAAGTCGTAATTAGTGCAGTGCTCCAGATAGGTTAAATGGAAAGGCTCCCCACCCTGCCCTTCCGAGGCCCCGCCCCTGCCCTTCCAATGCCTCGCCCTGCCCTTCCAATGCCTCGCCCTGCCCTTATAATGCCTCGCCCTGCCCTTCCAATGCCTCGCCCTGCCCTTCTGAGGCCCCGCTCTGCCCTTCCAATGCCTCGCCCTGCCCTTCCAATGCCCCACCCTGCCCTTCCGAGGCCATGCCCTGCCCTTCCAATACCTCGTCCTGCCCTTCCAATGCCTCGCCCTGCCCTTCCGAGGCCCCGCCCTGCCCTTCCAATGCCTCGCCCTGCCCTTCCAATGCCCCACCCTGCCCTTCTGAGGCCGCGCCCTGCCCTTCCAATGCCTCGCCCTGCTCTTCCGAGGCCCCGCCCTGCCCTTCCAATGCCTCGCCCTGCCCTTCCGAGGCCCCGCCCTGCCCTTCCAATGCCCCACCCTGCCCTTCCAATGCCTCGCCCTGCCCTTTAATTTATTAAATGAAATTATTCCTTATTGTAGACATTTTATTTTAATGGTTATTAATAACATATAAATTAATATGCAACAGGGAGCAATACAGATACGCCGTTGCGCTCGAAAGTGCCTTTTTGACAAAAAACTGCATGTGGAAAGTGCACTTTTGACAAAATAGCCACCCTGCCCTTTTCAAATCCTAGCTGGAGCACTACAGTGTTTATTTGTCACTCACGATCTGTGCCTACCGCATATCTCCTAATAATTGTTTACTTTCTTCAATTAATGTCTGTATGTTTTTAGGGAGCAAGTGCATGTCAACGGGTTTGGACTGTTCCTGATGTTCATCTACCCGGGTGCATACGTGGACCTGTCCTCCGAGCGTCTCCAGATCATATCTCCCATGCGGCAGCTGAGGATATACTGCGCGGGCGTTTGGCACAACTTCATTATTGTGCTGGTGGCCATAGCAGTACTGTTCCTGTATCCATGGTTCCTCATGCCGTTCTACACCACAGGGCATGGCATTGTGATCACTCATGTCACGGAGGTGAGTGACTTATATGAATGCCAAGCAGTCTTTTAGTCTTTTTTTCACATTGTAGGGCCCTTTGCATTGGGAATGAAATTTGGAAATTGATGTTTATATGGGGGGGTTTTGCTAAGAAAAACTTTTAAATTGTGGATAAGTGTTTTCCATTTAATATTTACATTGAAGTAAGATTCAACCTAAACAGCTGCATAGGGAAAAGTATTTTTTTTAGGAATACATTTTTGGGGAAAATTTTTTTTGACATTAGTAATGGTGCCAAATAACGAAAATCAGATGAAAAATGTGCGTTACTAACATCTAGACTAGGAAACCTTTTCTTGTGAAGCTTTTTACAGACATGTTCAGTTTGTGGAAATGGTGTTCCTCAATTTTTAGCTCATCTATTTTTTGAAGAAAAAAAAAGAGCTATTGTCATCACCTTGGCGTCGGCGTCCGGTTAAGTTTTGCGTTTAGGTCCACTTTTCTCAGAAAGTATCAATGCTATTGCATTCAAACTTGGTACACTTACTTACAATCATGAGGGGACTGGGCAGGCAAAGTTAGATAACTCTGGCGTGCATTTTGACTGAATTATGTGCCCTTTTTATGCTTAGAAAATTGAAAATTTTGGTTACGTTTTGCGTTTAGGTCCACTTTTTTCAAAAAGTATCAATGCTATTGCATTCAAACTTGGTACACTTACTTACTATCATAAGGGGACTGGGCAGGCAAAGTAAGATAACTCTGGCTTGCATTTTGACTGAATTATGTGCCCTTTTTATGCTTAGAAAATTGAAAATTTTGGTTACGTTTTGCGTTTAGGTCCACTTTTTTCAGAAAGTATCAATGCTATTGCATTCAAACTTGGTACACTTATTTACTATCATGAGGGGACTGGGCAGGCAAAGTTAGATAACTCTGGCGTGCATTTTGACTGAATTTTGTGCCCTTTTTATGCTTAGAAAATTGAAAATTTTGGTTACGTTTTGCGTTTCGGTCCACTTTTTAGCTCACCTGAGCGATAGCTCGAGGTGAGCTATTGTGATCACTCAGCGTCCGGCGTCCGTCCGTCCGTCCGTCCGTAAACGATTTGTAAACATCTTCTTATACTAAACCATTGAGCCAATTTCAACTAAATTTCATGTGGAGCATCCCTAGGTCATGGGACAAAAGAATTGTTTAAAAAAAAATTGATCACATAACCAAGATGGCCGCCATGACCATATATGGTAAAAACCTTAAAAAATCTTCTTGTCAGAAACCGCTCATCAGATTTTCAAAAAATTTCACAGGGATGACCTTTGAGGGCTCCCCTGAAAAAGTTGTTCAAAGAAATTTGATTCGTCAAAAAACATGGCCGCAGGAGCTCGTTGAACTTTGCATGTTTATTCGTTTTTTCCTATTTTGTGAAAACTTTCAAAAATCTTCCACATTTTTTGTCCGATCCTTTCCAAATTTGCACAGTGTCTTTATATCAATGAGGACACGAACCCTACAAAAAATGAGCATTATTGGTCCATGAAGTACAGAATTACCTCCCCTTGAATGAGGAAAATGGTGTTTATGCAATAAAGTCCAAATTTTTCATCCAATTCTTTCCAAACTTTGTAAGGATTTAGCATGGTTCAAACAAGGGAAACAACTACGGTTTATGCATGTTCTTTTATTACAGATTTGCCTCCCTTTAATTCATTCAAAATCTCATTTTACAGCAGAGATTCCAAATCTGACCTGTAATGAGGCCCCATATTTACTGCTGGTGCTATGTTACCTTTTCCCATTTGATCATTCTTAAGTATTGGTCTTGTAATGCTGCTACTGCTACTGCTACTGCTACTACTACTACTACTACTTCTACTACTACTACTACTACTACTACTACTACTACTACTACTACTACTACTACTACTACTACTACTACTTCTACTACTACTACTACTACTACTACGTCTACTACTACCTACTACTACTACTACTACTACTACTACTCACTACTACTAGTACGACTACTACTAGTACTACACCACCACCACCACCACCACACCACCACCACGTCTACTATTACTACTTCTACTACTACTGCCACTACTACTACTACTTTTACCACTACTACTACTACTACTACTACCACTACTACTACTACTACTAACTACTACTACTACTACCACTACTACTACTATTACTACTACTACTACTACTACTACTACTACTACTACTACTACTACTACTACTACTACACCACCACCACCACCACCACCATTCACAGTGACAAAAACGTATTCACACAATGGCTGCTACTACAACTTATAGCCCATATAGGGGGGCATGCATGGTTATACAAACAGCCCTTGTTTCTATGGGATTTTAACCACAACTGTTCATGTTATCTCCGACACATATTTTTAGGTCACCTGTCATGAAGTGACACAGTGAGCTTATTTGATCGTGTGATGTCCGGCGTCCGTTGTGCGTGCCTGCGTGTGTCTATGCGTCCGTCCGTCAACAATTTGTTTGTGTAGACAGTAGAGGTCACAGTTTGCATCCAATCTTGATGAAATTTGGTCAAAATGTTTATCTTGATGAAATCTGGTTTGGGATTGTATTTGGGTCATCTGGGGTCAAAAACAAGGTCACTAGGTCAAATAATAGAACAACCTTCTGTAGACAATAGAGGTCACAGTTTTCATCCAATCTTTATGAAATTTGGTCAGAATGTTTATCTTGATGAAATCTGGGTTGGGATTTTATTTGGGTCATCTGGGGTCAAAAACTAGGTCACTAGGTCAAATAATAGAAAAACCTTGTGTAGACATTAGAGATCACAGTTTTCATCCAACCTTTATAAAATTTGGTCAGAATTCTTGATGAAATCTGGGTGGGATTGTATTTGGGTCATCTGGGGTAAAAATCTAGGTCAAATAAATAGAAAAACCTTGTGTTGACAATAGAGGTCACAGTTTTCATCCAATATTTATGAACTGTGGTCAGAATGTTTATCTTGATGAAATCTGGATTGGGATTGTATTTGGGTCATCTAGAGTCAGGAACTAGGTCACTAGATCAAATCATAGAAAAACATTGTGTAGACAATAGAGGTCATAGTTTTCATCTGATCTTAATGAGTCAGGTGAGCGATTCAGGGCCATCATGGCCCTCTTGTTTCAGAAAGTATCAATGCTATTGCATTCAAACTTGGTAGACTTACTTACTATCATGAGGGGACTGGGCAGGCAAAGTAAGATAACTCTGGCGTGCATTTTGACAGAATTATGTGCCCTTTTTATACTTAGAAAATTGAAAATTTTGGTTAAGTTTTGTGGTTAGGTCCATTTTATTCCTTAAGTATCAAAGCTATTGCTTTCATACTTGAAACACTTACTAACTATCATAAGGGGACTGTGCAGGCAAAGTTATGTAACTCTGACTGGCATTTTGACAGAATTATGTGCCCTTTTTATACTTATAAAATTGAATATTTGGTTATGTTTTGTGTTTAGGTCCACTTTATTCCTACAGTATCAAAGCTATTGCTTTCATACTTGCAACACTTATTAACTATCGTAAGGGGACTGTGCAGGCAAAGTTATGTAACTCTGACTGGCATTTGGACGGAATTATGGGCCCTTTATACTTTGAATAAATAAATAAATAAAATTGAAAGTTTGGTTAAGTTTTGTGTTTTGGTCCACTTTACCCTAAAGTATCATAGATATTGCTTTCATACTTGGAGCACTCGCAAACTATCATAAGGGTACAGTAAAAGGACAAGTTGCATAACTCTGGATGTCAATTTGACGGAATTATGGCCCTTTTTTGACTTAGTAACTTTGAATATATGGTTAAATTTTGTGTTTCGATCCACTTTACTTCTTAAGTATCAAGGCTATTGCTTTCAAACTTTAAATACTTTCATGCTATCATGAGGTTACTGTACCTGGCAAGTTGAATTTTACCTTGACCTTTGAATGACCTTGACTCTCAAGGTCAAATTATTAAATTTTGCTAAAATTGCCATAACTTCTTTATTTATGATTAGATTTGATTGATACTTTGACAAAACTACTCTTACCTGACATACCACAATAGACTCCACCCAAACCATCGCCCGTGCCCCCCCTCTCCCCCCGAAATCCCCCCCCTATTTTTTTTTTTTGAAGATCATCTCACAAATGACCACCACACCCTCACACTGTACCACCCCACCCCCTCCCCAATTTTTTTTTTAAACGGTTAAAAAAACAAAACTATTTATTTTGATTATTTTATGTTTGAAATACCGTCCAACCATCGCACCCAAGAATCCCCCCCACCCCCCCCCCCCTCCCCCCACCCGAATTCCCCCCCCCCCCCCCCCCCAAATGTTTTTTGTTTTTTTTTGTGTTTTTTTTTAAGATCATCTCACTATACCCCCCTCACCCCCCCCCCCCCCCCCCCCCCCCAATTTTTTTTTTTTTTGAAACGGTTAAAAACACAAATATTTATTTTTATTATTTTATGTTTGAAATACCGCCCAACCATCGCACCCAAGAATCCCCCAACCCCCCCCCCCCGATTTTTTTATTTTTTTTCCTTTTTTTTTGGAAGATAATGTAATAAATGTCCACACCCCCACACAATGCACCCCTCTTCACTCCACCCCTCCCTCCTTTGTGATTGAAAATGAGAGTCCCTTCACCTTTAAAAAGAAAATAGATGAGCAGTCTGCACCCGCAAGGCGGTGCTCTTGTTATAAATGTCTTACTGAAAACAAGTCTTAAAGAGATTTGTGGTTAGTTTGAAGGTAAACATAAAAAACTTACCTGTCCGTCCAAGCGTTTGTTACTAACTTAGTACATCTGACCAAATGTTACAGTTTTTTTATGCCCCCCCCTTCAAAGAAGAGGGGGTATATTGTTATCCCCCGCCAGAGGCGGAGGGATATTGTTTTGGCGTTGTCCGTCCGTCTTTCCGTCCGTCCGGCCGGCACTTTTGTGTCCGGAGCCATATCTTGGAAGTGCTTTGGCGGATTTCATTGAAACTTGGTATGAGTATATATATATGGATAAGAGGATGATGCCTGCCAAATGGCATTGTAAACCATCTGTTAATAACGGAGTTATGGCCCTTTTATCTTGAAAAATGCTTTTTTTGTGTCCGGAGGCATATCTTGGAAGTGCTTTGGGGGATTTCATTGAAACTTGGTATGAGTATATATATGGATAAGAGAATGATGCATGCCAAATGGCATTGTACGCCATTGGATAATAACGGAGGTATGGCCCTTCGTATCTTGAAAAAATGCTTTTTTGAGTGTCAAATATAACACTTTTGTGTCCAGAAGCATATTGGCGGGGGATGTCAATTCAATGAATTTGCTTGTTTTGCACATGTCTGTCGGTCAGTCCGTCCACCAAATGGTTTCCGGAAGAACGCTAAGGCCTAGGATCATGAAACTTCATAGGTACATTGATCATGACTGGCAGATGATCCCTATTTATTTTCAGGTCACTAGGTCAAAGGTCAAGGTCAAAGTGACTCCAAACAGTCAAATGGTTTCCGGATGATAACTCAAGAATGCTTAGGCCTAGGCCTAGGATCATGAAACTTCATAGGTACATTGATCATGACTGGCAGATGACCCCTATTGATTTTCAGGTCAAAGGTCAAAGTCACAGTGACAAAAAATGTATTTACACAATGGCTGCCACTACATTTGACAAGCCCATATGGGGGGCATGCATGTTTTACAAACAGCCCTTGTTTATGTAATCTTGTATTTTCAAAACTATCCAAGGTATATGCTGGCTTCATAGGCTGGGTGATGTCACGTGTCTGTATATGTATGTTGCACAAAATGAACAAAAAAGCATTTACCTGTACTGCCACTTCTGCATGGGTAACATTAAAATTTGGAAGGCAGGGATATTGCCTATCAATTTTAGCCAAATTTTGTCATAACACCCTGCTGCTACTTTTGTATGCTCCCCATATATATATATATATGGGGAGCATATAGTTGCCAGTTTGTCCTTCCGCACTTCCGTACGATAAATTCTTGTCCGTAGCATAACTCTGAAAACTACTGAAGGGATTTACTTGAAACTTGAAATATAAACAGATGGCAACTAGGAGAAGTGCAGTGACCAAGAACCATAACTCTATCTACCTTAGTTTTTGAATTATCTCCCCTTTTATATAATTTCAAAGTAAATTTTTGTCCAGAGCATAACTTTAAATCTACTGAAGGGATTTACTTGAAACTTGAAATATAAACAGATGGCAAGTAGGAGAAGTGCAGTGACTAAGAACCATAACTCTATACACCTTAGTTATTGAATTATCTCCCTTTATTTAATTTCAAAGTAAATTTTTGTCCGGAGCATAACTCTAAATCTACTAAAGGGATTTACTTGAAACTTGAAATATAAACAGATGGCAAGTAGGAGAAGTGCAGTGACTAAGAACCATAACTCTATCTACCTTAGTTATTGAATTATCTCCCTTTATTTAACTTCAAAGTAAATTTTTGTCCGGAGCATTACTCTAAATTTACTTAAGGGATTTACCTGAAACTTGAAATATAAACAGATGGCAAGTAGGAGAAGTGCAGTGACTAAGAACCATAACTATCTACCTAAGGTCACTGGGGTCAAGGTCAAGGTCACCAAAGCTAATAATAGATTTTCCTTCACACTTGTTACAGATTCTCATAGCGCCTTCAATACTTTACTGATCTCTTTCATATTTGGCATTTAGGTACCTTGCATGGACCTCTACCTTTTGATGACGTATGGGGTCACTGGTGTCAAGGTCGCCAAGGCTAATAATAGATTTTCCGTCACACTTTTGTTACAGTTTTTCATAGCACCTTCAATACTTTACCGATCTCTTTCATATTTGGCATGTAGGTACCTTGCATGGACCTCTACCTTTTGATGACGTTTGAGGTCACTGGGGTCAAGGTCACCAAAGCTAACAATAGATTTTCCTTCACACTTTTGTTACAGTTTCTCATAGCGCCTTCAATACTTTACCGATCTCTTTCATATTTGGCATGTAGGTACCTTGCATGGACCTCTACCTTTTGATGACGTTTGAGGTCACTGGGGTCAAGGTCACCAAAGCTAATAATAGATTTTTCAGTCACACTTTTGTTACAGTTTCTCATAGCGCCTTCAATACTTTACCGATCTCTTTCATATTTGGCATGTAGGTACCTTGCATGGACCTCTACCTTTTGATGACATTTGAGGTCACTGGGGTCAAGGTCACCAAGGCTAATAATAGATTTTTCAGTCACACTTTTGTTACAGTTTCTCAAAGCACCTTCAATACTTTACCGATCTCTTTCATATTTGGCATGTAGGTACCTTGCATGGACGTCTACCTTTTGATGATGTTTGAGGTCACTGGGGTCAAGGTCACCAAAGCTAATAATAGATTTTCCTTCACACTTTTGTTACAGTGATACATAGCGCCTTCAATATTTGATCGATCTCTTATATATTTGGCATGTAGGTACCTTGCATGGACCTCTACCTTTAGATGAGGTTTTAGGTCACTGGGGTCAAGGTCACTGAGGCTAATATTAGATTTTCTCAAGGTCTCACTTTTTTCCACACAATTAACCCATATATCGACAAAGCATTATTGGGGAGCATAAGTTTTGCTGATATCCTTGTTTCTTAAATAAAAGTACTTTATATTTGTATACTTCACCCCTTTTTTAAAAACTTAGCTTCAGACTGTAATTAAAGCCCTGCATGTGTGTTATGAAATGTCTTTTTTGAGCCCCTTCTGTGAAAACTAGGCTTAATGCAAGTGCTAAAAGTGTCGTCCCAGAATAGCTTATGCAGTTTGAACAGGCTAATCAGGGATGACACTTTCCGCAAAGACGGGATTTTTGGCTCAGAAGAGACTTTCTTTAAATAAAAAATTCCATAAAAAAAAGTGTTGTGACCTGATTAAACTGTGTGGACTGCACTGACTAATCTGGGATGACACAACCACATACATTAAGACCAATTTTCCTAGAAAGCTGCTCATTTGAGTTGTTTATTGCATGTCCCTAGAACTCTGCCGTGTCTGGTCCACGGGGGCTGACAGTCCGGGACCCAGTAACTAGCCTGGGGGGCTGTCCGGTTACCAGCATCAAGGACTGGAATACCTGCATTGCCGCCAGCATTCGAGAACCGTCCTTGGGAAACTGCCTTCCTGTATCCATGATAACTGAGCTGGATACGTCTAGCAAGAAGAAGATCGATAAAGGTGCAGACTTACCGTCTTAGAGCAATTACAATTGAAAGGACATATTGAACAGATATAATAAAGATTGCAATTCTTCAAGATCACTGCAGTTTCTTGTAACAGTTATCAAACATGGTATTTATATAATCTTCACAGAAGTTGATACTCAGCCAACTGGCATGAAACACTTCTGAATTATAACCCTTGAATTAACCACAATTTGCCAAGTGGTAATAAAATCCTTTCTATAACCATCCCCCCACCTTCCTCTGATTCAAATAGGGCAGTGATCAAAGTCTGTCAGTGTCATGTCTACATGAATAACTAGCATTAGATTATTTTTGGAGGGTTTTGGGTCAAGGTCATCGTTACCATTAATAGAAAAATGGTTTTCACTCAAGTAATTTTAGCTAATGAGGGCGTGTGTATGTCTGGATACTTGGGTAATGTATACTGTGCTATTTCATTGTGTGTAAGAACATAGGCAGCAATTTATGGTGAATTTTTCTTTTTATGCATGAGTCGCACAGGTCTTAAGGGTTAAAAACTAACATATCGACCCTGGTTGCCCACAAACATTTTGTCAATATTTCTTGTACTGATATCATATTCATTTTTTTCAGTAAATCTAGGGCCCACAAATTGTAGAGGGCAGCGGCTAGTGGGCCGGTGTTCATTTCCCTACATGTTCTGTTTCAGACACCAAGTCCTTGTACATCGACTGCTGCAATGAGACGAGTAGCACCCACCTGTGCTTCATGTACCACACCAAGAAGAACCCTGACAACGTATGTCTTGGACAAAAAGAAAATGAGCCACTTTCTGGGAAAACAGGGCTTTATGCTTGTGCGTTAAGTGTGGCCCCAGATTAAGACGACACTTTATGCACCAGCAGTAAGCCCAGAACATGGCTCAATACATTTAACAGCTTGGGAATACATTTAACAGCTTGGGAATACATTTAACAGCTTGGGAATACATTTAACAGCTTGGGTTGGGTTTCTTTCAAGCTGAAAACATGTACATTTTGGACAAAAATATTTGACAGGAACATTTTCCCAAGAAAAATGTATCTCTTTACGCTGTATTTTATGGTGTTGTATCCTATAACACAATGTTTAGGTCTTAATATTATTTACCTAGTATGTTAAAGATAATCCCAGGAGTTTAATCAAAGGGTAACAGGCCTTGGGTATATATTTTTATGCCCCCTTTCGAAGAAAAGGGGGTATATAGTTTTCGCACTGTCAGTCTGTCACACTTGTTGTGTCCGCTCTCTTATTCAAATAGTTTTCATCCGATCTTTACCAAATTTGGTCAGAATTTGTATCTAGACAATATCTAGGTCAAGTTCGAATATGGGTCATGCCGGGTCAAAAACTAGGTCACGGGGTCACTTAGTGCATTTCAAGGATTTAGCATGGTGTCCGCTCTCTAGTTTATGTGGCTTTCTGATTTATTTTGATATTCTAAGACATATTTGTGCTGTCCGTCTGTCTGTCCGTCACACTTTGCGTTTAGATTTCGAAAATGCTCATAACTGCTATGTAGCTTCAGAAAGCAATTTCATATTTGGCATGCTTGTGTATATGGACAAGGCCTTTCCATACGCCCACAAATTTTGACCCCTGTGACCTTGACCTTGAACTTAGGGTCCGTGTTTAGGTTTCCAAATGTGCGTTTAGGTTTCGAAAAAAGCTCATAACTTCTACCAAGCATTTATAGGGGGCATAAGTCATCCTATGGTGAAGCTCTTGTTAGACAACAATTTGCACTGCTTGTGTAACCCCTGTTTCAGGTGTATGCGTGTCTGCCAGCTCGCGCCACAACAGACCGGCCCATCTGCAAGTTCCAAAGTGACTGCTACGCTCCCAACGTGGAGATATCGTGCGTGTATCCCTCCGTGGATAACCAGACAAAACTGCTGCGAGTCGTCCATGGCCATAAACCTCCGTTACTGTTCCTGGGTCATCCACTGGACCTGCATTATTCTGGTTTGGTTCCTAGACTACAATCATTGGTTCCCTTTTGGCAAATTCTATGGCACAAGTCCAACTGCTGAACGAGAGGATTAAAGAGTCCTGTACCACTAATTTGGCTGTTTGTTGCGATACTGTAATATTACAATTTTGGATAACACATTGTTTTTAGTGTATGTTAATTTGGTATTAGGGTTGTTTGAATAGACGAAAACACATTGAAAAAATATATTGTTTAGTTTGAAAGCGAAATATGAGAAATTCACAAGTAAAGTTTCAAACAAAATTACAAATCCACAAAATGTCATGTTAACAAAAATAAGTGAAACCGCAGTATACATTTTCTTATGTATACTGCGGTTTCACCCAAATCATCAGATAACCCCAATCAATATCTTACTTTGTAATTTCAGTGATACTGAGTAACTACATTCCAAACAGTGCCCTGATTCCAGTCAACCTACCATATGCCATAGACACATTTTGCAAGTATCCTTTACAGACAAAGTGTAACTACTTGTCATAAGCCGAGATCTGGAAAAATTGGGTTTTATGCATGTGCATAATGTATAGTTCCTGATTAGCCTTGGCAGTCTGAACATGCTAATCAAGGACGACACTTTCCTCCTAGAGGTGATTTTCGTTAAGGAAAGAAAAAAATCCATTTCAGCTGAAAGTTTTGTCCCTGATAAACCTGTGCAGCCTGTGACAACACTTTACGCACATGTTTTAAGTCCCGTTTTCTCAGAGAGAGGTTATGCTTGTTTTATACTCACCTGAGTTGTGATGGTGGATGGCCAGTATCCATTACCTTTTGTCAAAAGGAGAACATCTCCAACGAAACCTTTTGGCAGATTTTCATAAAACTGATCATTGGTTGACCCTCTCACTGTTTTAAAAGTCTTTCCGGTCCACTTCATATGTAGGTCATCTGGGCTATAAAAAAATTAAACCAGAAATGTAAACAATCTCTAAAACCACATGTCTTAAGTAGAGTAATTTGTTTGTAAGATTGTATCGGGTTCCTCCACAAAATTGTTTACCAGGTTTCCAACAAAGTTGAAAACTCTGGTTAAAACATTGGGTTTTGACGTGAGGGCTGGCAGCATTGATTGGGGTATGGTTGTCAATTGGTATGTGCCAAGAATGTGGTTTTGGATCAATGACTTTCGTTTACATTTACCAATCTTGATGACACTTCCAACATTGCAAACATGAATTGAGTCTAGCTAAACGTGAATGGAATCTAGGTAGGGATTTGGGTCAAGGTCACTGTTACTTAATTCTAGTAAATTGAGTTACTAGATTGAGTTTATGTGGATGAAATATTTATTAGAGGTAGCCCACATGTATACCTTGCTTGGGGTTCTAGCTGGGGAAAGTTGGATCAAGATGAAGGCCACTGTTTCGTAATATAGGAAAACTGTTTCTGCTTGAAAGTTTACGATTTTTATGCAGGTTTTGTTTTAAAATGTTGTACACTTGGAGACTTTCTTAATGAGACTCTTTTCAAACTTTAATATCTTAGTTATTAGTTAATAGTTTGCTTTAAAATATTACATGTGGTCATTTGACTAAATTCTGAGCAAGCCCATGATAAAATCATTCATCCATGAAAATTGAACACTTTAGCACGAGGGGTATGTTTGGTTTCTTTTTTATTATGCCCCCCTTCGAAGAAGAGGGGATATATTGCTTTGCTCATGTCGGTCTGTCGGTCGGTCCGTCCACCAGGTGGTTGTCAGACGATAACTCAAGAACGCTTGGGCCTAGGATCATGAAACTTCATAGGTACATTGATCATGACTCGCAGATGACCCCTTTTGATTTTGAGGTCACTAGTTCAAAGGTCAAGGTCACGGTGACCCGAAATAGTAAAATGGTTTTTGAATGATAACTCAAGAACGCATACGCCTAGGATCATGAAACTTCATGGGTAGATTGATCATGACTCGCAGATGACCCCTTTTGATTTTGAGGTCACTAGTTCAGTTGGAAATGGTGAGAGGCGATATAGTTCTAAAATTATTTCAATTGCCTTATTTTAGGTTGGTTCTAACACTAGGAAAAATTAAAATTAATTTTATAGAATGGATTGTATTGTGGTACCGCACATTTAAAATTGTGCCATGAGGGTCAAAATTTGCACACACTGGGGTTACTTTGTTTCCTATATACATGTATGTTAAGCAAACTTTAATTATCTTATGCTTCCTCTAAAATTCTGAGGCTCAAATGTTTCATATTATTTATGAAATGCATGCTGAATCATTTAAATCATGCAACTGGGGTCAAATATTGCTTGCCTTGGGGGTAATCTATTTGCCTGGATGTTAGTTGTAAAAGTTGAACACATGCAGACACCAGGATCAAAACTGGCAGTGCCCAAGTGGGTTACATGCTATAAATAGAATTAAGTATAAAATAACTTTGAACGGAATCCTAGCAAAATGATGTGAAGACCCAGAGGACTAAAAAACACACATAATAACTTAATAGTCTTTCCTTTAAACCACATCCCAGAGGTTTTGTAGTGCAAGTTATCCTTGACCTCTGACCCAGATACCTGATCTCCCTGTCGGGGGCGCTGGTGATTCTCAACGTGGTTCCCTGCTACGCCCTCGATGGTCAGTTCATATGTCAGGGCTTCATCGAGCTTACACTGCGCTCCACGATTCCAGACAAGGAGGTCCGTGATGCCATATTCTCCCTTGTCGTTCTCTTCGGGACCGTTCTGTTGGCCCTGAATGTGACGCTGGCTATGTGGGTACTGTTTGTGGGCTGAGACAGGGGGCGTGGCGGTGGAAATTCTGGGGTTAATTTTGTGGCATTGAAATGCTGGAGAATGAGGATCGTGGTTTGTTGAAATTTGGTTTTGAAGGAGGAGGGAATGTTTTGTGGTATGATTTAAATGGAAAGTGAGGATGTTTAAGTATGAAGATATTGGACTTAAACGAATGTTTTATGGTATAAAGTTACTTGAGTTGAGGTTGTTGTAGTGATATGAAATAATTTAAATTTAATGACATTAAGTTTTACTGTTTGAATTCAATAAGGTTTGTATGAAGGTATTTTAATTCTATAGGGCTTAGTATGAACGTATATGAATTGAATACCGATTGTGAGAAAGTATATAAACTCAATTACGATTTATTTGGAAGGTATTGGAATTAGATGATTTTTTAATTAAATGAAAGCATTAGAATTGCAGGAATGAAGTTGGTGATTTCATGGGATATTGTTGTTAATGCTGTGAGATGATTGATAACAATTCTTGGGTTATTTAGTCAGATTAATGGGCTGGATTTCCTTGGTCTTATTAATCAATTTAAATTCACATGCAAAAATTTGGGCTCGTGATTGTTATGCATGTTATGTGATTTTGTTTCTGACACATGCAGTGGAAGACTATGTATGTGCAGGTGTCAGAACTAGTCAGCAGCAGAGTAATTCAAATTACAACTTATTTATCTAGGACCTTCTATTGTAATATTACATGTGACCCTTACTCTTACAATGCCATTCCGTATAGGGAGATTGAGGTAGGTCAAAGAAATGTACATGTACACAAATTTGGACTAGAGGATCTTGTGGAAGGAATATTGGGGGAAGAAAGCAGAGCTCTTGTGAAATGACAACCAGTTGCTGCTGACCAGGGATAAGAAGTAGGAAATGAGTATGATGAAAGAGGTGAAGGACGGGAAGAAATGAGCTTCGATCTGGGAAAACTGGGCTTAATGCTTGTGCGTAAATCGTTGTCCCAGATTAGCCTTTGCAGTCTGCTCAGGCAAATCAGGGAGGACACTTCGCCAAGACTGGATTTTCACTTAGGAGATACTTCCTTTTAGTGAAAAATACTATAAAAGCAGAAAAAGTCAACTGATCACCCCAGGCTAATTGGGTACCTCACGTTTTATGCCCCCGGATTGAAAGATCGGGGGTATATTGTTTTTGGCCTGTCTGTCATTGTCTGTGTGTGTGTGTGTGTGTCCCAAAACTTTAACCTTCGTCATAACTTTTGCAATATTGAACATAGCAACTTGATATTTGGCATACTTGTGTATCTCATGCAGCTGCACATTTTGAGTGGTGAAAGGTCAAGGTCATCCTTCAAGGTCAAATGTCAAATATATGTGTCCCAAAACTTTAACCTTCTTCATACCTTTTGCAATATTGAAACGTAGCAACTTGATATTTGGCATGCATGTGTAGCTCATGGAGCTGCACATTTTGAGTGGTGAAAGGTCAAGGTAAAAATCATCCTTCAAGTTCAAAGGTCAATAAAAAAAATCAAACTTTAACCAAAACTTTAACCTTCTTCATAACTTTTGCAATATTGAACAAAGCAACTTGATATTTGGCATGCATGTGTATCCCATGGAGCTGCACATTTTGAGTGGTTAAAGGTCAAGGTCATCCTTCAAGGCCAAAGGTCAATAAAAAAAATCAAAACTTTAACCAACACTTTAACCTTCTTCTTAACTTTTCCAGTCAAGGTCATCCTTCAAGGTCAATTTTCAAATATATGGCTTAATTTATTTAGTAACATTGTCTTTCCTCTGACGCATCTAACTTTAACCAAAACTTTAACCTTCATAACTTTAACCTTCTTCATAACTTTTCCAATATTGTACGTAGCAACTTGATATTTGGCATCCATGTGTATCTCATGGAGCTACACATTTTGATTGGTGAAAGGTCAAGGTCATCCTTCAATGTCAATTGTCAAATATATGGTATCAGTAATTTAGTAACATTGTTTTTTCTCTGACACATCTAACTTTAACCAAAACTTTAACCTTCTTCATAACTTTTCCAATATTTAACGTAGCAACTTGATATTTGGCATGCATGTGTTTCTCATGGAGCTTAACATTTTGAGTGGTGATAGGTCAAGGTCATCCTTCAAGGTCAAAGGTAAAAAAATAATCAAAGCGGTGTATTAGGGGGCATTGTGTTTCTGACAAACACATATCTTGTTGCACATGCTTTAAGCCCAGTTTTCCCTGAACGAGGCTGAAATAAAAAGATCCTAGTGACAGGTGTGTGTTTTATGTTATCTGCACAGCAAAAACATGACAGTGCCCACTGTTGTAGTGGCATAATGGTGGCAGGTACTGTTAAAAAAGATGAAAAGCTCAGAGTGGCCACATTTTACAGGGCTCTTGCTGGAAAATATTTGGCTTTTTGCTACTAGTTTCATTATTTTGTATTTGAAAATATCACCAAAAGTAATGACCATTTCGCAATTAGTTCAATATTGTGGCAACGTTCTGGAAAGACGTGGCTTAATTCATGTGCCTTAAGTGTCATTCCAGATGAGTCTGTGCATGCCACGCAGGCTAATAAGTGAAGACACTTTCCCCTTTTATGAAAAAAAATCGTTCATAGGAAGTCTCTTTAAAAGAAGGAGTCCGCCCTGATTAGTGTGGGTGTACTGCAAACTGGATTTAATGCATCTGTGTAACATGTCATTTGAGATTCGCCTGTGCAATCACACAGGCTAATCAGTGACAAAACAGTTTATAGAATTTTATAGAATTTGTTGTTGATAGTAAGTCTTTTTAAAAAAGAAATTCCAGTTTAGGCAGACAGTATCCTCCCTGATTAGCCTGTGCATACTGCATATTGGGCTTAATGCATGTCATCCAAGATAAGCCTGTGCACAGGTTAATAAGGGAAGAAACTTTCCGCTTTTAAAAGAATTGCTTGTACTAAGGAAGTCTCTTTTAAATTGATATGAGTTTAGGCAGAAAGTGTTCTTCCTGATTGGACGTGGTGTTTTGCATAATTTAATGAGGGACAACACTTTCTGCACATGCATTAAGCCCGGTTTTCCATTGAAGCCATACTTGTTTACTTACACGTCTTTAAATATAGTAACTCGCACAGTGGTAACATTGAGGTTCAACAAAGTTCTATTTATTATTTATATTATTATGCCCCCCTTCAAAGAAGAGGGGTATATTGTTTTGCATATGTCGGTCGGTCCGTCCGTCGGTTCCGTCCACCAGATGGTTTCTGGATGATAACTCAAGAACGCTTAGGCCTATGATCATGAAACTTCATAGGTACATTGATCATGACTGGCAGATGACCCCTATTGATTTTCAGGTTACTAGGTCAAAGGTCAAGGTCACAGTGACTTGAAATAGTAAAATGGTTTCCGGATGATAACTCAAGAATGCTTACGCCTAGGATCAGGAAACTTCATAGGAACATTGATCATGGCTGGCAGATGACCCCTATTGATTTTCAGGTCACTAGGTCAAAGGTCAAGGTCACAGTGACTCGAAACATTAAAATGGTTTCCAGATGATAACTCAAGAATGCTTACGCCTAGGATAATGAAGCTTCAAAGGAACATTGATCATGACTGGCAGATGAACCCTATTGATTTTCAGGTCACTAGGTTAAAGGTCAAGGTCACAGTGTCTCGAAACAGTAAAATGGTTTCCGGATGATAACTCAAGAATGCTTACGCCTAGTTAGTTTAGTTGTGGCCAATTTCTCTAGTGCATTTATAGTATGTCGCCGCTATAACAAAATTTGTCTCATTTTTCATTTACATAAAAAATCACTGTGATCAGGATGAGGGGTGTTCTGGTGCAAGTCCACTGATTAGAAAAAAGCTCATTTAAGATAACTTTTTCCCATTAATTTAATCATATGAACAAAATCATATA
Source organism: Dreissena polymorpha (assembly GCF_020536995.1). Lineage (NCBI taxonomy): Eukaryota > Metazoa > Mollusca > Bivalvia > Myida > Dreissenidae > Dreissena > Dreissena polymorpha. Next base: position 24,210,209 of record NC_068365.1, on the reverse strand, counting down.
AATTATAGTAACATACTTTAATAAAATTGAGAAATAATAATCATAAGACACTTAGACACTTAATGACTCATTAAAAAATTTCAACTTTCAATTTCACTTTGGGAAAAGGTCCATTTAAAGAATCAATAGATAATGCAAGAAAAATGCCTGATCAGTGATGCTAAAACACATGACTTGCTTCAGAGTAAAGAAAATACGACTGTTTGGAGAAAAACTTATAACCCTATTGCGTATTTTTGGTCTCTCATGAAAATACTTTGATGGCCTAAGATATTGTTAGTATGTTGTGATTTTGTTACCTATTTCTGTAAACTGTATGTACTATAGACATTTGTATGGTTGTTGAGGACCAAGGATGGATATATATAATTTTTTGTAAAATGGCATGGTCCTTTATTTTCCTTGGTTCTTTTATGATGCCCTGCATCAACAAATAAGCCTTCCTCTGGAAAAACGGGGCTTAATGCATGTGTGTAAAGTATAGGATCAGATTAACCAGTGCAGGCTTAATGCATGTGTGTAAAGTATGGGACCAGATTAACCAGTGCAGGCTTAATGCATGTGTGTAAAGTATGGGATCAGATAAACCAGTGCAGGCTTAATGCATGTGTGTAAAGTATGGGCTCAGATTAACCAGTGCAAGCTTAATGCATGTGTGTAAAGTATCGGATCGGATTAACCAGTGCAGGCTTAATGCATGTGTGTAAAGTATGGGATCAGATTAACCAGTGCAGGCTTAATGCATGTGTGTAAAGTATGGGATCAGATTAACCAGTGCAGGCTTAATGCATGTGTGTAAAGTATGGAATCAGATTAACCAGTGCAGGCTAAGCAGGAAAGACACTTTCTGCTTTGATGGAATTTTTGTTAAAAGGAAGTTTCTTAGAGAAAATCCAGTTGAGGCAAAAAGTGTTGTCCCTGATAGTTTTGTGCTGACTTCACTGGATAATATGGAACGACACTCTGGGCCCAGAGTGCAGGTCAAATGTTGTTTGGTAGGGCTGTCACGATTCACCGGTATACCGGTATATCGCGGTGCATGTAGTGAAAAAAATCGCACCGCGGTACGGCGTTGTCGCACCGGTTTTTTTAATATTATAATATTAGCACAGATATAAATACATTACATAATTATTTTGATATAGATATCGTTTTGAAAAATGTAGAAGCGGTTCAAAAGGGCTAAATAAATAATCCGTTAATATCCAGGTCAAGCAAGCGCTTCCACTTGTAGATGTTTAACTTTCACGTTTAAAATACGGCGATGTATGGGTCCGTACCTTTTTTAGAATAAGGGACAGATTTCCTTTGCAAATAAGTTCATAATTATCCAAAAGATGTTTATTCTATTTCTTATTTTCTTTCTTTAGTATATCGATCGTTCAAAGCATGGCACTTCCGAATCATGTTATCTTAAGATTCTGAATAAGTCGAGGAAGAGTCAGAACGCTACGGATTTTCAATACTGGGTCCGTTGACTCCCCATTTTGAACATGCCCTTGAAGCGTTCGATTTACACAGATCGTAGTCACAGCTATTGTAAACAACATGGCGGACATTTTAGAAAAAGACGCGAACAATAACATTATAACAATGACTACTTCTATCAAGTTTATTACAGTTTCTTTTACAGTTTCTAGTCATACTATGATACCAGTGTTTTTTGATTATTGAGTTTAATAAAGTTTGTAAAACTTGTTATTCTGCTGTTTTCTTCACAGATACATATTCTGTAAAATATCGCGGTACGTACCGCGATACAGTGTTGCCGTACCACGATATACCGCGGTACGCTCATGGCGTATCGTGACAGCCCTATTGTTTGGTGCTCGGTTTTAATGGGGCAAATAAGCATATTCTGACTCTCTCGATTGATAGAACTTGGGATTAACTTGCTTAACTGATCTCTGATTTTCTGTATTGTAAACAAATACATTTTTAGCTCCCCCAAATTTTTTTTAGGGGGAGCATATAGTCGCCGCTTCGTCTGTCCATTTTCCATGTACTGTACATATAGTGCAATTTTTGTCCGGGCTATTTCTCAGCAACTAATGACTGGAATTCAATGAAACTTTATGGGAAGCTTCACTACCAAGAGGAGATGTGCATAGTATCAGCCGGTTCTCGTCGGATGATTTTTCACAGAGTTATGGCCCTTTGAAATTTTCCATTAACTGTACATATAGTGCAATTCTTGTCCGGGCTATTTCTCAGCATCTAATGACTGGAATTCAATGAAACTTTATGGGAAGCTTCACTACCAAGAGGAGATGTGCATATTTACAGCCGTTTCTCGTCGGATGATTTTTCACAGAGTTATGGCCCTTTGAAATTTTTAAGTTTCTAAACCATCCATCGTATTATTTTGTCCAAAGTTATGCCCCTCAAGACAATTCCTTTTATCTGAATATAAAGTGCAATATTGTGACAAAAAAAAACTTTGGGGAGCATCACCCGTCCCCGACGGTTTCTTGTTTTGTATTGTCTGTATTGTAAACAATTACAGGTAGGATGCTAATATGGGCTATACATTTAAATTGTTGTTTGAACCATTTTTATATAAAATACAGCACTGAGCAGCATTGAAATATTGAATCCATTATTGTTTGATGTCATGTTTTATTGATAGTTATGGATTCCAGTTTCAGTGGAGTGTATCCCATTTGACAACTGATATCAATCCTTTTGTTCTGATTGGACATTGTAACAAACCCATGCCATATGTTCGCAATTGTGCGATATTGAAACAGTAGATTGTGGTATAAAGGTACTATTATCATGTTAAGAGGTAAACATCACCATGAAATAAAATTTGATGTATTTGTGCTTGGACAGGAAGTTTCCTTTGTTTTACTCCTACTGTATATTGAGGAGAACTACTGTAAAAAAATGTATCACAAGCTATTCCCTGTTTCCCATGTAATACAACCATTACATTTTTTTTTTAATTTTACATGTGTAATACAACATTTTTAAGCGCTTGCATTGGCTTAGTTTTTGTTTATTGACCAATTGCATTTTGTTATTTTGCTGAAATGACGTTGCAACGTCAAATGACGTCACGAAATTTAAACAACATTCGGGATTAATCATTATGTTTGCGTAAATATTTATCTAATCCGCTCATTTAAAAGCATGTGATAAAAAAGATCTGACACTCGTTGTCATATCATACCATATTTTATTAAACTTGTCCAGGAAATTGGTTAGTGAGCTCGCCAAAGGCGCGCTTACTAACAAAATTCCTGAACTCGTTTAATAAAATATGGTATGATATGACATTTCGTGCCAGATCCTATATGTATGTTCATGAAATTTTTCCAGTTGTTGTTTTTTTTCTCAAAAAAAAAAAGAACTTTTGTTAGGAAAAAACATCATAAATTTTGCAGGTCATCTGATGTGTTTGTGTTTAAATTGTGGATAAGTCAACACACGAAATCAACGAAAAATTAGTGCCCCACAAATAGTTATGATTTTACAGTATTACTGCTTGAAAATCCATGGTTACAACTCTTACGACACAGAATGTATTAAAAGGATATTTTAGCAAACAAAACATCATTAGTTACACTGTTAGTAACTGATGCTAAGCTCTCGTATGGTATGAAATTACTGAGGGTGTATATCCCATACACCATCAGTTACTGTGTAACAATTATATCTCAACCAACTTCTTGATAACTCCAGGTGTATGGAAATTACTCGGTGTGTATGGAAAATACACCAAGCCAATTGGATTAGGTCATTTTTGTAGGAGGTGAGATATTAGTAGATATCCTTATATTGTGAATGTATGTGGATGTAATGCATATTATAACTCAAAATTAGCCAGAGAAATATCATCTGATGCGTAGCACTAGCGACATTATAGACTGAAAATATTTTTTATATTAAATTCAATTCCTTGACAACTTCTAATCACAACCTTGAAGCTATCAAACATAAATTTTAAACAGGTACTGGAAAAATTACCATACTTGAAAACTGGTCATTTCGTGTTCTGAGGATACATGTATCAAAATGTGTAATGATTTTTTTAACGTTTTATATTGAACCCATACAAATGGACAACAGCAAGCATTCAATTAATTTATTTCAAGACATGTGTTGATATTTAAGATGTATTTTACAAGTTGTCATGAATCAATGTTAGTTAAATGTTAATAAATGGAATGGACTATGGTTTTGTTGACTGTGCAATACAGCATTATTTAATAATTGTTTGTGTTTGGTATTTATTCAATTGTTGATGTATACCTTGTGTCTCTGTACATGCATGTTTCTTGTGAGGATGTGGCATCGCTAAGCGGCTAATATGTACTCGTGTCTAAATCAGACAAACTATTTTAATGTTACATGCATTAGCGACTAATATGTATTCGTGTCTTAATCTGACAAACTATTTTAATGTTACATGCATTCATGTCATATAAAAATCTCTAAATAAATTTTAAGCAATCTATTTGTCTTACTTTTTTACATGACTGTAACGTTATTACAGATAAGTGAAGTTTATTACTTGCCATTAAAACACCAGCTGTTCACAAAGGCAGTGGTTCACACAATCCAGACTTAATAAACTTGCCTTTATTTCCCTATTGGCTTATCCTTGATATAAACTTTAAGGTCTTAAAAACTAGCCCCTGTTTCCTTCTTCAATACTTTTAAGTCTGTCAATACTGTCTTTTTTTTAGAGAAAATGTGGGACTTTAGTCACTACCTCCCCTGAATACTAGGTAGTCAGTTACCTCCCCTGAAGACTCACTAGTCAGTTGCCTCCCCTGAATATTTACTAGTCAATTGCCCCCACCCCCCCCCCCCCCCTGAAAACTGGACAGTTGACTCCCCTGAATACCCTGTAAACAGTCACCTCCCCTGAATATTCTTTGACAGTTACCCCCCCCCCCCCCCCCCCCCTCAAATACTCTAGACAATTATCTCTTCTGAATACTCTAGACAGTTACCTCCCCTAAACACACTAGAAAGTAACCTCCCTTGAATACTCTTAAACTGTTTTCTCGCCTGAATACATGTACTCTAGAAAATTACCTCCCCAGAATACTCTAGAAAGTTACCTCCCCTGAAAACTAACTAGACAGTTACCTCTCCTTAATACTCTTAAGACAGTTACTCTCCCTGAAAACTCTAGACCGTTACCTCTCCTGAATACTCTATACAGTTACCTCCCCTGAATACTACCTAGACAGTTACTTCCCCTGAATAACTTCTAGACAGTTAAATCTCCTGAATACTCTCTAGACAGTTACCTCCCCTGAAATGTGTTTGTGGTGCTGAGAATTATTGTAAACTTCTCAAAATCTCTTTAATGTTATTTTGAGTGTTCATCTTAAGACATGGATGTAGGCAACCAGTGTCTGCTTAAAATAAACTTTAAAGTTGACCTTGCAGCCCATTTTCTTTTTCACAGTTGTTTTTTCCCTTAGGTTATGCTATGCATTTTAAATGCTTTACATCCTTAATGTAGTAGCTGTATATGAAAATCACAGGTGACAGTGTGTAAGAAGTGTATTTTGTGCAGCAATTAACCACAATATAATGGTTTAATTTTGCTGCAGGGCTTGGAAAACTTGTGATGTGCAATAATTAATTGTTGTTGCAATGGACATAAAATAGAAGCATTTCATGGCAACATGTATATGTATGCATATCTGGGTTACAATTGAGATACAATCTGGGAAAACAGGGTTTAAGGTATATGTGTACAGGATCGTCCTAGATTAGCGAGGGATTCTGCACAAGCTATATAGGGACAACACTTTCCTTTTATATGTAATTTTTTATTGGAAAGAAGTCTCTTCTCAGCAAAAATCCAGTCAGGTGCAAAGTGTTGCCCCTGTAGGGACAGCACAGACTAATCAGGGACAAAACTTAAGTACATGTATTAACCCATTTATGCCTAGCGTCTAGAAAAAATGCCTTGGCAAACAGCGTAGACCCAGATGAGACGCCACATGATGTGGCGTCTCATCTGAGTTTGCGCTGTTTGCTTTTAGAAAGGAATTTCTGTGAGAAATATTCTAAATATAGAAATAAGTATACTTAGACATCCCTTATTTTGGAAATAAATTGATCCAATTTAGAATGATGGGAGAGTCCACTAGGCATAAATAGGTTAAGCAGTGTGTTTTTTCCCAGAGCATCATCACGGCTCATATGTTCTTCCACAATGGTAGAAACTAGATACTAATATAGTCACAGAAGACATTCCATTAACAATAAGATGAATGTTTTCATAATGTGTGTGTCCATTCATATGTCTGGGATACAATTGTAGTGTGAAAATGATGTCCATTTTGTGACCAGGAAGTCTTAGGTTCATTCCTCAATCAGGCAGCATGAACAAGATTTTTCTATGGACATCAAGTATTTGTTCTTTCAAGGAAATAAACTAGAGTATAGCTTCTATAAACAAAATGCTTTTGATGCACTTGATCTTGAAAGCCTCCATTATCCAAACTATTTTGGTGCACTTAATATTGAAAATTGCTTTCAAATTAAACTAGGCCATCAAATATGTAATATTAAATCTCACATGCCTGGACTGTAAACAATGTTGGGAGCCTCGTAAAGGAAAAGGTTACTCAAAACCGAAACAAGCTTTATCTTCAAAATAAATTTATTGTATAGAATTATCAAAACAAAAAATCCCTGATGCAAATGGAAATGAATATATTCGTGAGATGATATTTATGGTATAATTATATCAGAAACATGATACTATTTCAAAAAAAGAAAATTATTTGTTAAACATGCAATGGACAATAAAATGGTAAAAAAATGAGATAAATTTTCATTAAAACACTAAATTATAAAATACTAAAACCGTCCCTCTTTTAAATCATATCATAAATGTAATGTTTTGGTTGTCAATACTTGTACATCTTTGGAAAACTGTCATTAAGTAGTTTCATTGATTTACAAAAATAAACTACATTACATTTTGCATACAGAGCTTGAATTTCTAGTTGTACATTATCATACATGTTCAACTTTAAAAACGGAATTGGTTCCATGAAAAAGAAACAACCTTTGGTTATTCATGTCCAATTTTACAGAATGTCATATCTGTTTCACCTTTGGTTATTCATGTCCAATTTTAAAGAATGTGGTATTTGTTTGTTGTATTATTGTCTCAAAAAGCTTACTGTTATACCATTTTAAAATAAGATACCCACTGGTTATTTAATTCTGTAGCTCTACTAACAATGGTTATCATTTAATATTAATTGGTAAATAATATGTGTAATTTGAAATTTCATTAACCTGTGTTATGTCTGATAAAAAGTTAAGAAATAAGAATAAAAACAATTTGAAAAAAATTATAGAGCATGTAAAATCTACCTGTACACAAACTAAATGTTAAAGAAAACTAAAGCACTTTTATTGGCGAGTCACTCATAAATTATCTTTCTACTTTGTACATGTATTCAATTTAATGTACCAAAGGAAAAATTGCATATAGTGTTCTTTAAAGCTATCTGAATAGTTTATTTGGTTAAAAATCATTTCGCATTTGGGTTAAAACAGAAAATTTCATACAATAATCTTGCATATTAAAACCTGCAGAAATACTATTCTAATGCTTGTCAACATAAAAATATACAACACCAATAACATAAAAACAAAAAACTAGTAGCACACACATTTAAAACAAATTATGTACAAATCAATCTTAAATACAATAATTTAGAGACAGCTCAAGTCTGGTGATTAAAATACTTGTATTGCCGATGCATTTGCCATGGAAATAATGTGGAATGATCGTATGGTTTAAATATAATTTATTTACAAATTTGCTTTGTTTTCAACAACAAAATCATATGTACCGGTATACTAAACAGGTTATTCACCAATGAACACATGTCAGTTTGTTCTTTACTATTAAATGATTAATATTTTCTTAATCTACCGTTCTTATTACAAACAATTATCAACCAACACATCTTAAAGTAATTCACTGACATAAAAGAAAGTTAATTTTGAAAATCACTCAACAATCACATGTACAAACCATGCAACAAAACTAATTATTGATTTTATTTGTCACTTTTGAGACAAAATAAGCGTAAAAAGATATAACAAATAAAAATCAAACAGAAATTCAAACTTGCGAAAACCTCCAGTTGTCTTCAACTTCCATATTTTTACCGGCTTTACTTGTTCCAAAAACAGTAGGCTTAACATTGTTCGCATTTGCATCTTTCATGGTTCCATTAAAAAGACCTATTTTTGATTTAGAGGTACTAGACAAGTTCTTTGAATAGTCCAAGGAAGACAAATCCATGTCCCCAGGATTCGTGAAGTCTTCCCCATCTTCAAAAATGGCATCAAACTGAATGTAAGTTGAGGAGCGGTTTGGGTTATTCTTGGCAGATTTCCTCGAATCTACACTAGTGTCAACTGTTTGCACTATCTCTATAGGATCAACGTCCTGGGTGGTCACTTTTCGAATGCGTCCACTCTGAGGTCTAGTTTCTGGCGTGACTGCAGGCTGTCTAGTCGGTTCCTGCTTACGCCTCGTTACTACAGCACTTGGTGACTTTGAGTCTTGTGTTCTCATTTGTGGCATTGATTTAGACGTTTTCATTGCCGGCTTTCCTTTTATATTCTTAACCTGGTCCACATCAGTTATTCCACGTCGACGTACGTCCCTACCCGACATCAGACCACTGTCCTCCATTCCAAGAGCCTCTAGTTTAGAATTAACGTGTGAGGGAATATCCTCGTGCAGTGCAACTCTTAAGGCACTATTCCTATTGCCTACATCCGACACGATACCGTTAGTGTTTCTCACAGCCATTCTATAAGAATCTGCGCGGTTCAGCACATCATCGTCATAGCTGTAAGTGTTATTTGCAGCCATACTTGGATTCATATCCATGGCAACACGATAAGGTCCACTTTGCGTTGTTGGCGGCAAAACTGGAAAGCTTTTACTGCTATGCATGGCATTTCTATATGACACAGTTCTTTGGTTGCCATTGCCCATTGCCACACGGTAGGAATCTGACCGTGATGAAAACTGATCGCCCTGGCTATATGCAGACGGGGATTGTTGTGGGACGTTAGGTCTAGATGAATTATTTGCACCTTTCTGGCCTGAACTGTAACTAGAATTTGACACTAGAACAGAATTGAAACCCAACGGGAATGATTTTGAGGAAGACATGGATGGAGAATGAGTTTGATTTGCAGGAGCACCTTGTTTATTGTCATTCAATGGCACATGTCGTACATGATATGCCACATCAGTCGGAAGGGACCGTCTACTTGCTGCATTCAAGTCTCTATAGGACGGCTCTTTCCTTGTATCAGCCCGACTACCACGGCGACCTATCTGTCTTGACGGGTTTCCAGCTGACGAAACCTCGGACGACGCAGAATGCTGAGAAACTGGGGTCCTTGTTTGCATCCCGGGCATCATGTTACCTGATCCAGGGGTTCTGCTGCCATCCATAGTTGAATTCATGCTTATCTGAGTGACCTGAGTTAGGTCTCCATCCGAGGAGTCCACTGACCGACCGCCTGGAGTATATTTCAGAGAGGAAGATGCCCCAATGTTTTGCTTGTTGTCACTGCTGTATGAACTACTTGCAATGGTTTTAGCGTCACCTACGCACTTATTGTTCCCAAAATCAGCCATATATCCGTTTGACCTGGAGGAATGCAAGTTTGTGTTAATCTGGTATGTATCATTTTCCAGCTCATTCGTTGGTGTCTTACGCAAATCCAATAGCGAGTCCAAGGAGCCTGATGGTGTGCTTGTAATGGAGAAATCCATATTGGATAAGTTTGGAGATACACTAGGGCTAGACATGGTCATGTAATTGTTTGTGTCATTAAAATTGAGGCACTCGGAGGAAGTCAAGGAATCCACACTGTCAGCGGACTTGAGCGACTGCATGTCCATGTACAGGGAAGTCTCAGAGCTCTTTGACGATGTTGAGTTTTGTCTACATGGTTCCCTTGGGGCCATTACTGGGCTAACAGCATACAAGTTGGGCGCTGCACTCGTGGTTGCAGTTGAAGAGCCGTTGGTCAAAACCTGTGGAGTAGACTGGGCCCTTGGTTTAGAGGCTGTTGCATAAATCACAGGGCGTTGTGGTTGGCCAGACTTTGTATTTGAAGAGTCTGCAATTACGTTACTGTTGAAAGTTTTACGATCTCCAGATCTAGACCTTGACCTTGGAGTTACAGTTATTACTGGTTGATATTTCAAAGGTAAATCACTCTGTCTATTTGATTTTTTTTTTGTACGCTCATTTATTGGAACAGCTAAGCTATAACTTTGCTCTGATAAATTGAATGAACTGAGTCTTCCACTTTCACTGGCTGATGAATTTGTTGGTGATGGTAGAGGTATTTGAACCGCGTCCTGGTAACCTTCTTTAAACAAATTAATAACTGGGTCAAAGTTCAAGGTTTTACAAGGTCGTGAACTTTCCACTGATTTCTCACTTGACTTGAGTATACCAGTATGGCTTTTATGAGATCGGGGCCAAGACTGGTAACTGCTTTCTACTTTTGATTTTTCTTTTCTCCCAGTCTGAGGGCTATCACATCCCTGTTTGGAGCACTCTAACACTGAGCTAGAATGCTTCAGAGACGGACTAGAATGGATCCTATCGTCCAAATTGCTTCCGCTTTGCAACGAAACATGCGAAAAATTTGAAGCGCAAGTTATGTTCGATAGTCCTAAACTGCTCCTTGTATGCTGCAAGACTAAACTTTCGAGCCCCTTTGAATTTAATCCAGCTGATTTTGTTTCAGGGGAACTTTCGTCGTCACTTGTGGACAGAGCAACCAATGATGGAAAACCAGTGTGCGACAAGTTAGTTTTATCATGAACACGTGTAAACACTGCTTCTTCTGATTCTGTTGAAGATTCTACAGATGGAAATGAGTTAAGCTCAGGTTTATTAGTCTGATTATCAAAGCCCTGACTGTTACTGTCAAACAAATTCCTGTCTGGAGGCAGGGGTGGGGTCACTTTACTGAGAACTTTCTTGCGATTACCACCTTTTCGTAAGCCAGCAAACTTATCACTTAGCGCTGACCTGTGTATCACACTATCTTCACTACCAATACTCAAAGTGTCTTTGCAAGGCGTTAGACAGGCATCGTCTTCATCCTCATCAATTAATGTGTTTGTACTACGCTTCAGTCCACTGTCATTATGAAATGAGGTATAAAATCCTTCCTGATCTACTGAATAAACTGAAGACTCGTCATCGATCTTTTTCTTTGGACTCGCCTCAGCGAGCATAAGATCAAGAGCGAGGATGTTTTGCCGAGTCAACCGTGAAAGAGAGGACGACTTATCGGCGCTCTCAGCCTCTTTCTGCGCTGCGCGTACTGCGAGACTTTTTATCCAAGCCTCGGTGTCGAGCTGGGTGAAGTCTGTCTTGGGGTTGCCGATTGAAATGGAGTCCCCAGTGATCGTGCTCTGTGTGTCGCCTGCGTACCCTGCTGTGCTTGTACCGTCTGTCACGCAGCTGCAATATAAATATTATTAAATTATTCAAAATTTTGGGGGATCATACTTCAAAAATGTTTGTGGAATGTTACTTTGTTAGCTGCTATAAAGGTGAAACACGTGAAATTTAGCCTAAATACAATTTTTTTAATAACAAAGTTATATTAATTACAATGTTTTTTGTTCAGATCACCAGCAGAATTAACAATGATTTGTACAGGGGAATTAACATGACTCCCTTAATAAATAGATATATCACTAACTTGCAGTGTGTACGTATGTTAAAATCAATGCCAATAAATGCATACAAATATACCAACTATAAACTGCACTATCCAAGTCTTTTTTTTTTCAATTGAATAAATTATATATACAAACAGGAAACCGCACTAAATACTGAATGTTGGTTCACAATAAACTAATTTTCTTTATAAAAAAGGAAGTGTTATTGCATAATCCCCTTTCAGAAAATAATGGAATGTTTCTTTATACAAGTTGACATTCAGCAACAAGAGAGTATAATATGCAGAGCTGATGATTTTTCCCACACTTTCCAACTGTAATAAATGTTGTTCTTGTTTAAGTGTTGTTGTTTTTTGCCAGTGTCAGAATATTTTAAATATCAAACCCCCTTACAACTGTTATGGCATTTTATTTTGTTGAACAATAATTCCTTTTTTGTTTTGAGAGCAAACAGAAGCCTCAATCTTTCACAAATGTCACTGTCAATAAAAGTCTATAATGTTAACAAAGTACACAAAATCTACAAAATGCACTTGAATATTTAAATAGAAAATAAATCTGGTGTAATTGTGAATGCACTAAAGTTTAAACATACCTTATCACACTAATTCCCAACAGTTTATGAAAGCTTTTAATTTATGATGTCACTTTGGGAACAAAATGTATAACAAAATTAATGCTTTGTTAAAACAATATCCTCCCAGCCTCATAATGCAAGTGGACAGTGTGTGACATTATCAGAAACTGTCATCAGTTTTATCATGTCATCAGAAATCCTAAGGATACTTGTATGCAGCGAAGTGTGCACTGTATTGATATTGATCAGTGCTTTGATTGATTATTGATTGCTTTTGATCAGATTAGATTATTAATTGATAAGTAATTGGATACAACAACTATGCTATCAGAAGTAGTGTTTTTGGCGAGTATCTATTGTCAAGAAAACTGAATTACATCTATAATCTATTGGAATGTTAATAATCTATTTAAAGTTATGAAAAAAAAGATCTATAGAAGCTCATTCCTTGAAGTCAAGTATTATCTTTCAATTCATCCGAAAAATAATTATGATCCATTCAATAAGTAATGCATTTAATTTTTCTATTGCAATTAATGTGTCTGCTCAATTTATTTGACAATTAAATCTGTGAAAGTCTGTTGAAAGAAACATTTGTTCCTCAAAATTAAATGAGCCTCGCTCTGTGAAAAGGGGGTTTAATGCATGTGCGTAAAGTGCTGTCCCAGATTGGCCTGTGCAGTCTGCACAGGCTAATCGCTAATCAGGGATGACACTTTCCGTCTAAACTGGATTTTTGCTAAGAAGACACTTTCTTTAAATGAAAAATATCATAAAAACAGAAAGCGTCGTGCCTGATTAGCCTGTGCAAAGGCTTATCTAAGATGACACTTTTAGCATTAAAACCCCTTTCAATGAGCACGGCTCAAATTAATATTTATACATTGATTTTTTTTTTCAAATTTATATCAAATATTAACTTGTTTAATTTAATACATTTTTTTTTAAATTTAACTTGGAAAAATAACTCTTTTTTTAAAGTTTCACCAGCTTACTACTTTCCTCTGTAATTTTCACAAAGTTAAATAATATTAGTTGTATATATAAACAGACATACGGCTCTAGGAGAAGTGCCCCCCCGGAGAACTGCCCCCCCAAAGATTTTTCACTGGGCGGAGAACTACCCCCTCACTGTTTTTGTATAGGGCGGAGAACTGCCCCCCTGCTGATTAATAAGGGGCGGAGAACTGCCCCCCTGTCAGAATTGATGACCCGGAGAAGTGCCCCCTAATTAAAGAAATAGCGGTGATATATAAAGCGAGTATTATAATGACAATAACGCCAGTAACTTTCTTGCTATTATATAAGTACCGAGTTGCACGTCTATATTTAGTTGCAACACATTGCCAGTATTAACACGCACGCGTTTCCTGTGTGGATCTCGACTATGTTTCGCGCTCTTATTAAAACACGACTTTTACTAGGCATTCATGTATAGTGAGTGGTGCAGATGCGTACCAAGGGCCTTAAACAGTATTATCACATGCCTCTAGACAATTTGTGTTATTCAGTTCAATAAATGGTAATATACTTGTACTGAAATTAAATTGTTACCGGATAAAATGTGTACGGCGATAACGTAAAATTACCCGTAAGTATTGTTTTCACTACGTAACTAATAACTAATATGACACCGGGGGGCAGTTCTCCGCCCCTACAGATTTGATGGGGGGGCAGATATCCGCCTACTAAATTCTGACAGGGGGGCAGTTCTCCGCCCCTACCGATTTGATGGGGGGGGCACCTCTCCGCCACCTTTAAAATAAGGGGGCAGTTCTCCGGGGGGCAGTTCTCCGGGGGGGGGCACTTCTCCGGATACCCAGACATACATGTAAGTGTTACTCTGCTGGAAAAGTTTTAGACTTCGGAGATGCTGTCAGAACAACTGCAGCATAATGTTAATAATGTTTCAGTCTACAAGTTTTATTGTGATTAAAAAAGGTACCGGTATCCATGGTTAGTGGATAAGTACCAGCGCACTAGTGACCTTCCAAGGTTTGATCTCTTTTGGAGTGTTATTAAGATCACCGCCAAAAGACACCAAATACTGGTTTTACCCAGGAAATGGACTAAAGAGCTTCTCTGTAAGCCTAATTAGAATTTCTTTGAAATGTCATGAAAATAAAAACCATTGTTAAACTTATTATTAACTTCTACAATCATGCTAACTGGCTAGGAATTGAAAGAATCTTTTATCTAAACTGAAAGCCTGTTTAGTTTTCTGTCTGAATCAAACAAGGGCTAAATACCTACAAACCCCTTAAAACTGTTTCAGTATCAAATTGTTTGCAAATTGAATTGTGCATTCTCACCATGGTGTGGCTACATTCCACTTATGTAACAGATGTAAAATGTCAGTCCAACAAAAAACAATTGTCCATATAAAATTAGCGATTGTTGCCTGGACCTTGCTGCATGCAAGATGAGCCGTTAGTTGCAAGATGAACAATTGACAATTGGAAACGTAATCCTGTTTCAAACTGATTTAAAACATCTGCTCTATTTAAATGTGTTTCCAATTGTTTAAAAAAAAATCACAGTCGTAAACTTCACATTTTTAGGTCAGTGTTAACGAATAAGCAGTGATTTCAGAAAAAAAGGATTTATGCACACAAAAAAATACGGTTACCGTGTAGTATAACTGAACCATTATAAAGTATTGCAATGTTACCTATAATACAGTTCCAGCTACTTGCCATTATTTTGGAAAAACAGCAAATCCATTAACCAAAGTTTCAATCTGAGATTCATTCCCACAATTTTTTATACATATTTCATTAAAAATATTCAATAACAAAGTATACAAATATACTAAATGTATATGCTCGTATTTATAATAATAGCAGCTTGAATAAGTTTAAAGCAGTATTGAACCATTTGTCATGTGTTTTGTAAATGTAGAGTTCATTTACATCTGACAGCAAATAAGTTTATAAATGTGTTACACAGACTGTGGTTTCATTTTCTTGCTTCTAGCAAGTTGATAATTAATTTACGATTAACAAAATACAATGAATTTGCATCACATTTCTTTTGATCTAGCACCTTGAATTAGCTAAAAACAGCTTTTACCATTTATCTAGTGGTTTGTTAATGAAAAGTACATTTAGATCTGACTGTGCATACATTTATACATGTGGTACACTGAGACTGTGTTTCCATTTTGCTTCTTTCAAGTTAATTATTAATTTACCCAATTAACTAAATAAACAAGGCATATTTATTAATTAACTCTATCAATGAAATTAACATGGCATTATTAATTTACTCTGTTAGTGGAATACAATGTAAACATGACACACCCAATACCTGACACTTAAGTGTCTAGACTCTATAATTGCGGGTGCGTTCCATTCACCGTCTGTAACATCCGGGACATAGAGAATCGCAATGGAATAAGACGGAACCACGTGCAGAACACGTTCCAACCGTCCCCGCAATCGAGCTGGTGTAGTGCGGAATCCAAGATGGCAGACAAAGCATCGAACGATAGGTAAAATAAAAATTATTTCCAGTTTTCATGAGTGTTGTGAGTTATAATCTGTATATTTGTATTTGTTGCGTCTAATCAGACTATAATACTTTGATGAGAAACGATTCTGCATACACCATACGGCGATGCGAAATGTACACGTCAATTGTCACAAAAATTCGCGATGAAAAACAATTTTCTGAAAGACCCAAATAGCAAAATGGTGATTATTGATAAATTCATAGTGTAATTATGAAAATCATGAATCATTGAAATTTATATGCAACAGGGTGCGAAACCATTCTGTTAATCCAATACCCAAAGATATAAGGTCCATCTGGCTGATAAAATTCAACTTACCTTTCTTAGGCCTAAAATGACTTATTCCCAAACTACACAGCATTTTTTGAAGTGTGTGGTTGTAATATCAAGCTTCCCTGTGCAAATAGAACATTTACTTTTTTCAGTGAGCTTGTTATCCAGCTGCAGGATCCAGTTACAAAAGAATCCAGATTTCTGAAAGTATCCCCTCAGATGGTTGAAGCTTTGAATTCTTCAGGTAACCATAATTGGCAGGGCCTTTACATATGGGAGTAAATGTACTCGTGGATTCATAAACAAGAGAGTAAATGTTATTGTACTCCCAGATTAAAAAAATGGGAGTAAATGTACTTTGTTTGAAAAGTTGTAAATTTACTCTGTGTGTACTATTAAGTTAGTATTAACAGTAATCTGTTTTATTATCATTTTTACATGTACCTTAGTCCAATATTAACAGTTACTTGATAAATTTAATCGGTGAATGGTCTGTAATAGTTATTGAAACTGTAGACAACAGAATCTTTAAAAAAAAATAAGAATGAAAAAGCAAAAATATTCAGTGAACCAAAACAAGGTAGCAAAATCTGTAAGGATCTGGCAAATTTACATTATTTTTATAATGGAAATTTTACATTTATTTTTCGAATAAAGTGTATTATTATTGTACTCCGTTATTAAGTAATCACAACGGTATTTCAGGTTAACAGTATGTCAAACATGCCATGGTAGTTATACTCTACCATTAGGCGCATGAAGACACTACTATTGGAATGATTCAACATCCTTTAAAAAAAATGTTAAAGGCATTTCATTGATAATGAGGTTTTAAAACTTGGAGTATTCCTTGAGATTATTAAAATTGTTGATTGTTGTAACATGTTACATACACTAGTCCATTTCATTTTGATAGAATCCTTTGAATAATTGTGAAGACGAATTTCTGCGTCTTTGTTCATTTTACTCATTTTTGTTTCAGATCCAATGAAACGGCACCATGCCTATGAATTGATAAGCCATACATGGACGACAAATGTAGCTGATTTTTCAGGTATTGATTGAAATGTGCACACAGTACATAACTTGTATACGACTAATGATATATTTATGCCCCTCTTCGAAGAAGAGGGGGTATATTGTTTTGCACCTCAGTCCGTCGGTAGGTCGGTCCGTCCACCAGATGGTTTCTGGATGATACCTTAAGAACGCTTATGCTTAGGATCATGAAACTTCATAAGTACATTGATCATGACTGGCAGATGACCCCTATTGATTTTCTGGTCACTAGGTCAAAGGTCAAGGTCACAGTGACAAAAAACGTATTCACACAATTGCGGCCATTACAACTGACAGCCCATATGGGGGCATGCATGTTTTACAAACAGCCCTTGTTTACATTTTTTTTCACAAAATTGAGATATAGCCCTACAAATGAAGGTTTGAAATAATTACTGATTATTGGTACACACTTGTGAGACAAAATGTGAAATACAGGTCAAGTGTGACTTTGAATTCATTATGGTAGTCAAAAGGGCAAGGTCAGAAGGGCAGAAATATGACAACGGTTAAATCAATTTTGGTCAGTAACCTTGAGACCCGGGTGTTTTTTGGAAAGTTTGACTTCACAAGATGACAAGTATTGACTTAAAGTACAGTATGCTAGAAAATGAGGTCACACTGACAGGAACGGGACAAGGGTTTACAATTGATAACTGACTTACCCGTGGATTTAGAGTCACAGAACGACGTCACACTTTGTTGAAATTTTGTATGCCCCCGGTAGGGTGGCATTTAAGCATTGAATTGTCTGTCAGCCCATCCGTCTGTCCGTCCGTCCGAAAACTTAAAAATTTCCCATAACTTTTTCAGTATTGAATATAGAAACTTGATATTTGGCATGAATGTGTATCTCATGGAGCTGCACATTTTGAGTGGTGAAAGGTCAAGGTAATTCTTCAAGGTCAAAGGCCAAAATAAATCCAAGGGAAGTAACACACTTTAAAGTGAGATAACTTCTATTTATTATTTGGCAGGCACAGATAATTTTTACAAGGGAAGTAATATTTTTTAAAGGGATATAATATAAAAATGAAATCCAAGCGAGGCAGTAGGGGGCATTGTGTTTCTGACAAACACATCTCTTGTTGCGTTTCGATTTGCTATCTCATAAACTAATAAAGGGAATTAATTGAAACTTCACACATGTTATTGGGGTCATTATGTTAGGTCACTGACCAAGCCTCATACTCCTGGCTTGACTTTTAAATCAATTATACACCTTTTTGTACATAACATATCTTGGTTTAAAATTTGCATGCAGCAACATTTTTAAAAATTGCTATGGGTATTCAATTGAAACCTTACTCGTGTCTTTGCGGTCAAATTTAAGGTCACTTGCTAATGTTTTAGTCGAGCATGCTGTCTTATGAACAGCTCTTGTTCAATGTTCAACATTGACATTAGCTCACTTTAATGACAGGTATTGTTTATGTGATTTTAACCAGTCTTGTGATAGTTTTTGTTAGGAGATGAAAATACTGTTTCAATTATGTAAGGGTAGAACAATAATTATTAATTCATATTTTCAGAGCAAGTAGACAGTCAACCTGACCATGATGAAAATTGCGACAACATGGAAGAAGGCAACACAGGCACAGGCACCACATGTATCACCTCTGACGAGAGTGAGAAATCAACTTCTTGGAGTAAAGCTGCCACACTCTTACTGATAAACGAAATGAAGACGCGAAAAGAGCAAATGGACAAGGGATTTACAACAAAGAAGAGGGTATTTCAGGACATTGCTAAAGTTATGGTTGCACATTCCCATATGTATAATGCAGACCAAATTGCAGGACGTTGGAAAACTTTGCAAAGAGGATATAAACATATAAAAGACCAGAATACAACCAGTGGGTCTGGAAAGAAAAAGTACGAGTATGAAAGTCAACTTGATGAATACTTTGGGAAAGATCCCATTGTTAGCCCAGTAATGACATTGAGTAGTCACATTGAGACAGGATCGGTTTGTGGTTCCACCTTGGATGATTCTGAAGACAACGGAGAGGATCCAGTACCAGCAAGAAAAAAGCGTAAGTCGGCCTCAGGAGAAATGGTCGGAGTCATGAAAAGTTACATAGAAGCCCAAGAAGAGCATCGAAAAGAAGAAGTTTCTAGGAAGGAAAGAATGCATCAAGAGAAATTAGCACTTCTTTCTCGATTGATAGATACAGTGTCTAAAAATAAATAAGGACATTTGAAAATATTGTTTCAAAGGAATGATTATGATTTATTCCTGTCTGTTGGGCTACTCATTTATGTATGTTTTTATGTCACAGTTAATATGAAGCTGTTATAAGTAAATATACTGAGCCAAAGCTCTTACGCACCACCTTAAATTCTTTTTTCTAACCTATTTAAAATGCACCATTCAGCATTCACTCATTGCAGAGTTATGTGCACTTGAACTTAGCCATATATAGTGTACAAAACAACACAACTTTGTGGAGCAAACTTCTTCCACATTTTTCAAGGGATTGAATTAAAACTTCATATATATTATCAATATCAAATATTCATGTGCAAGATGTAATTTTCAGGCCATGCCATTCACTAATTGCAGAGTTATGTCCCCTTGAACTTCGCCATATAGTGTATAATGGCAGTCTTATATTGTGGAGCAAACTTCTTCCTCATTATTTATTTTATAAATACCCATCATAACTGTATGAAAATGGTACCCCCCTTTAATAATATCTCCTACAATGTGAAGGTCACACTAAGGTAATTGTTGGAATCAGTTCAAATTTGAAACTCAGAAGTAACTTCACCATGGATTGATTTATTTCACAATATTTTGACAAAATATTTAACAATACTCAGGTTGTATATCATGTGTCAAAGCAATGTGGGGGTATTTGTCGCATTCAATGACAAAGCTCTAGTTTATGCTCAGTTAAAAATGCATTTTATAATTTGTTATTTATGAGAAAAATACATTAGAATGTTGTGGTGATTTAGGACATAGGCTCAGAATGTGCTTTAATTTCAGGTGAAAGAAATCTGTCTTTACTGGATTTGCCAGATGAAATACTCATCAGGATATTAGTGGAAAATGTTGATAACCTTGAATTGCTAAATTCTGCAAGACTTGTGTGCACAAGATTTGCTGCTGTCATTGCCAGTCGCCTGAATTATGTGACACTTGCAGAATATCAGCTTTGTGAAGAACTGTTTAGTTTCTTATGTGTTTGTTCAAAATTAGAACAATTAACAATTGTATATCAAACTGGCAACGTCAGTCACACAGCTATAATCGAAAATCTGGAATGCTTTAAAGTATTGAAGAAATTGAAATTGGTTGGTCCATTTTTTGGCGATCAAGAGATTGCTAGCATTTGCACTAAATGTCCAAATTTAGAATATTTTGAAGTTGTCTCCTCTCACTTGTCACTAACCCCGACAGTGCTCAAACATGATGTCATAGATTCTCTGCCTAGACTCAAGTCAGTTTCACTGCCTATTTGTACCGGTTGTGATGAAGATTTAGGCAATGTTCTCGAACTCTATTATGGTCGCATTTCCTTTGGTCATCAGGTTTTA
This sequence comes from Dreissena polymorpha, assembly GCF_020536995.1. Taxonomy (NCBI): domain Eukaryota; kingdom Metazoa; phylum Mollusca; class Bivalvia; order Myida; family Dreissenidae; genus Dreissena; species Dreissena polymorpha. The sequence continues at coordinate 24,189,500 of NC_068365.1, read as the reverse complement.
GATGCTGTAAGTCAAAATGTTTTGCACAGACCAAAATTTGCATATTATATTCAGTTGTCTACTGATAAAAAAAACAGTCCTTATAAATGATAGGCCTGGTTTTATTCTTGGTTGTTAAATATGATTGGTTATTGGCATTCAAAAATATGGTTTAGGCTACTAGTGTTACTAGATTCAAGATTTGACATTATTCATATAATGCTATTGAGTGTTGTTTTAACTGATTGCTTACATTTTGGTATGAATGTATTTTCAGCTAGTTGTAATTCCTGCCTTGTGTTTAAAGTTTTTTTAGCAGTCATATACTTTGTACAATGGACTTACATTGAAGTGTTGTTTTTTTGGTAAAGTGGTGCTTACGGTAAAGCCAGTTGAGTTAGTGGCTAGTGGCGTAACTGTTGTTCATTGTTTGGCAATTTTATTCTTTGTTCTGTTGGCACAGTTTGAATTGTTTCATTTTAGGGCAAAGTTTATGCTATAGATAAATGAACCAGTTGTAAATATTTGGCGGTTAAATAATCTGACAGTATTTTAATCATATTTCTTTCTGGTTGGTAAAAAATTCATAGACTGATTCAAATTAATTAAACAAGTTAACAACAATTTTTTAAATGTGAGTGGATCTTGAAATTGTTATTGTTGAATCACTAGATACTTAATGTGAAGTTTCCCTTTGGTATCATTTGTAATAAACTCAGCAGCAAACAAAACTATACAGACACATTAATTTAAATGAATCCTTAAAATATGTCAGTACCACATTTATTTACATTAAACAACATTGTAATTTATTGCTATATGCATCAGTGTCTGTTCATTATCTGGAATCAGTACAGTAATAGGAATGTATTGTAACATGCATCAGTGTTTGTTAATTCACTGGAATCAGCACAGTATTAATGTCAAAGTTGCATTTTGATTACAACAATCCTTAAATGAAAAATCAAAAAATTTACACTGTCGACCAACTTCTGTCTGATTTAAGAAGCGCACATTTCCTTCTTTCCAAAAATTACCTTGTATGATCGCATTGGTTGTAATGAGTTTATTAGAACATCATTGCTTAAAAATAATATACACTTGTAAACATGTTTTTTTTTTCAAATATCCAACAACAAATGTATTTATTTCTAGTGTTAAGTATTTGATTTTTATTAAGGGGTTGATGTATTTCAACTTTTAGTTAGGACAATAATTTTTATGCCCCCGGATCGAATGATCGGGGGTATATTGTTTCTGGCCTGTCTGTCTGTCTTTCTGTCTGTTATTCTGTCCCAAAACTTTAACCTTACAGTAAAGTTTTGCAATAACTTTTAAAATATTGAACATAGCAACTTGATATTTGGCATGCATGTGTATCTCATGGAGCTGCACATTTTGAGTGGTGAAAGGTCAAGGTCATCCTTCAAGGTCAAAGGTCAAAATTTAAAACTTTAATATAGTAAAGTTTTGCAATAACTTTTGAATTATTGAACATAGCAACTTGATATTTGGCATGCATGTGTATCTCATGGAGCTGCACATTTTGAGTGGTGAAAGGTCAAGGTCATCTTTCAAGGTCAAAGGCCGAAAATTAAAAAAATTAATATAGTAAAGTTTTGCAATAACTTTTGAAGTATTGAACATAGCCACTTGATATTTGGCATGCATAAGTATCTCATGGAGCTGCACATTTTGAGTGGTGAAAGGTCAAGGACATCTTTCAAGGTCAAAGGTAAAAAAAGCAATGCATTAGGGGGCATTGTGTTTCTGACAAACACATCTCTTGTTTATATTGCTATCTTTTCAAGATTTTATTAATTATGCCAGGCTTTTTAGTCAGGATTATCTAAAGAACTGATGAAACAGTGTTCATAGAACATTTATTGCTGGAACATATAACTCTTATTATTCGAACTGATCTCATAAATTGCTTTAAAATCATGTACATTTAGATCTTATTATCATTTTCCTGATTTGTTTTTATGTGTTCATATGTTATATGTTACGTTATCATTTGCACTATTCAGAACTGTTCTCTACATTCCAAGAGTTTTAAGGTTTTATCTCTTGTTCATGTTTAATTATGTTTAAATAAGATTTATCGTTAGAATAAAAAAGAAAATTACAGTTTGAAGTTTTATTATATTGTACACAGACTTTAAATCAGACCAGCAGCTATCAAGTCCCTTTTACGAACTCCTTCGTCGTTATAATTGTCATGTACACAAATGGGATTTAAAACTGGATCTAGCATGTCGGCATCTTCAAGAAATTCGTTTACATCGTCATGGTTTATTAGGCATATGTTATGGAAAATACAACTGCACATTATAATAATAACTGCAGTTTTCACACTTGCATCAATGTACTTCAAACGCCTGAACCTGCCTTTAAGTAAAGCAAAAGCACGTTCTATAACAACACGGCACGACGAATGGTATTTGTTATATTTCTTTTGAGCAGCATTCAAGTGCCCGTTGTCTCTGTAAGGGGTTAAAAGCCATTTACGGGTGGGGTAGGCTGCATCTGCAATAATGTGGTTTTCTCCACACAGATTCGGACCATTCTGCCATAAATCAGAGTTTCTCAAGATCCTGGCATCATGGCAACTTCCGGGATAACCAGTAAAGATGTGGATAAACAGCATGTCATCGGTGCAAACTGCTTGTACCTGCAGGGACGCATACCCTTTTCTGTTGATATATGAATTTCCATGTAGTGTTGGCTTTTTTATTTCAATGTGGGATCCATCGAGGGCTCCTATTATTCCTGGAAAACCATTCCTCTGACCAAAATGCTCTTCAACTTCTGGAATCTTTTGTGCGTTTGGCCATACTATGAAACGCCGCTTGAGGTGTCTATTCACTGCTGCTAATATTCTGTTTCTGCAGCGAATAACAGACGACGTAGAAATACCAAATCGATCTCCCATTTTATCTATTGTATCACAACTTCCAAGGTACCACAATGTCATCAACAACTGTTTTTCTACTGACACATGCTCTTTACCTCCAGGATGATCAAAACTGAACTCTGGAAGATCCTTAAGGTATTGACTAAGAATATGGAAAGTCCCTTTTGACATTCTGAACTTACGGCGAAAGCTCATATCGTCGTAAAATGGCACAACTGATTCTGTATAGTCCATAATCTTTGCCTTTAATTCCTGTGGCCTGAAATAGAACAGTTAAAACAAAGGTAAGGAAAGAGTCATAGCCTAAAAATCATATGAAGGGAAGGAGTTCCTCTCGCATTTTTAAAAAATGGGTCGTGACTTAGAAAAATAGCTCTAAACGGCCGCCACATTTTATAATGTCCACGTATATTTTATAGATTATGATCTTTTACATGGCACCTTTACATTTAAAATCAGCCTGAAACTACGAAACAGTGAGTGTTTAGCCCTAATCGTTAAATTCCTTACAGCGAAGAGGCTGCTCCCATCAATAATGTCATAGTTTCTTCACCTACGGCATCGGATTCTTCGTCAGAATCTTCCAACAAGGAAATGAGCAAAGGAATGTTTATATTATTGTCAGCCATTTTGGTTTGGCGTACCGTGTTCCGTTCACACGTCCCGGACACTTCCGTATTCCGTTTTATTCCAATCACGCATTCTGGACAGAACATGCTAGACGCGTCCAGAATGGTCGAATGGAACGCCCCCTGCAAGAAATGACAGATCAGTTTAGCTTCCTTTAAAGGTGCACAAAGTGACACCTGTAATCTTGAGAAAGGGCATCTTCTTAGAAGGAACTAATCTTAGGTAGCCTTTTGTAACCTTATTTTTTGGTCTTTAAATTTTAAAATGAAATATTTTTTTCTTCTTGTTGTTTTAATTTGTCTTGTTTGTTAATGTCTTTTTTTGGATAGGAGGTGGATGGGTGGGGGGGGGGGGGGGGGTAAAAGTTAGCTTAAATACATTCCAAAAATGGAATTGTTGTTTAATAATGTTATAGTTTATTTACTTTGAAAAATAAATAACATGAAAACAAGCTACAAAATAATGTTGACAAAAGTGCACTAAGAATTGAGAATGATGTTATAATTCAGTACAGTTATGTATATAAAAATGTTACTGTTTATTTACTTTGAAATATAACCAACATGACAAAAAAATACCAAAAATAATTTTGACAAATCTTACCTTTGTATTGAGAATGATATTCAAATGAAGTTCAGCATATATTGAAAGATGCATACTTTCTTTGGCGAACACTATTCGTTTTGAATTAAACTAACATATGCCCCTGACAAGATGTCCATATACACCTAATTAAGACCATGACACTTTGTCCATATACACCTAATTATTTACTTTGACAAAAAGGTAATTATTGGTTGTAAACATAAGGGTCACATTAGTTTATGTTCAGTACAAGCACAGTTTCACATTTAACCCTTGGCAGCTGTCGTATTTCATGCAATCATATATGCCTGCAATTAAACAACCCCTGGTAAAACTTCCAACTGTATTTACACCATGTAAAAAATCCAGTAAATTAGTGGCATCGTTTTCATGAATGTCATTTGAAGATTTTTATGTTTTTGTTAATGTTTTATTTTTCGGCGTCAGCTGTATACGCCAGCTTTTCACCTTAGCCTGACCTTTGTTAGCGTCGAATAGAACTCAAATAAAACTTCCCGCGGCCAAGTACAGATGAATACACTTCATTGACTGCATTGGCTGATTTGATAATACCACTAGAACATTGGAAACATGTCCGCGTCTTTGTAACACTGTTTTACTGTGTGTTCAGCATGAAACAGTTTTATCTCTAATAAAAAGGCTTTATAGATAGACCAGTTTTACACTCAATCTCGACATCAATACAGTTTGTGCGTACATCTTTTATTTTCAGAGGATTTTCAGCGCGAGAACGTTGTGTACTTAAAGGCCATGTTCTCATATTTAGTACTGACTTCCATATTCCTGTCAACATGTTATATGTAAAAGTATAAAGAGCAGTGGAAGCGATGCCTCACTTTAATGTGTTGCATTTCAACCCGCGAGGTATAAGGGGTCAGTTCGCGGTTAGTGTGTTTGAATGTCAGAGTTTATATACAGATCAGACCTTCTGTGCTGTTCGGAGTTCGCGGTCAGTTATATAATAGTTATATAATAAAGACGCTATAGCGTGAACTAGGTGAACCGGATTTTTTTTTACCACCAGAAAGATGTTAAATGAAGATATCCAGCGATATTATTTTATGGCATGTCAATAATAGATTCTTAATGTGTTTTCAACAATACCATGATAAATATTATTTTTAATTAATTAACAAGAATTATTCCATCATATTTACTAATGTATTATTGCAGCATATTGACTAATGTATTAAGTATGAGCGCGATGATTCTCGATACTGTTAATAATCGAATCAAATACACGTAGCAATTCCCGATAAACCACTCAAACAGGTTTGTTCGAAGAACGCGCGTATACATATTTAAAATATGTACGGAGACTTCGCGTGTGGCCGGTTGACTTTGGTTTTCTTTTTTGTATCTATAGGTTTATGACCAGCAATATGTAATAATGTAAAATAAGCCGCGAAAACTCCGCGTAACATCCCATACTGCGTTTGATGCAGCTAAAAACTGCACAGAAAAAGATATTAGCTATCCTTGATCTCATTCATTTAAATCTTTACCTTCCATAAACTCCAACCACAATCAACGCCGTATATCTTTTTTAAAGATATTTCTTGTTTTATCTATATTCAAAGTTAGTCAGTATATGGGATAAATATAACACCAGGTAAGTTTATTGACCTGGCACAAAAACCCTGCACCACTCGTCAAGGCTAAAATTGTTTAACCTTCCCTAAAATTCTTGTCTAAATTCAACAAACAACATCTTTTCTCTACATATTAAAATGAGCCTCATTCTAAGAAAAACTGAGCTTACTTCATGTGGGTAAATTGTGCTCCCAGATTAGCCTGTGAAGTCCCCACAGGCTAATCAGGGAAGACACTTTCCACATCAACTGGATTTTGGCTAAGAAGAAACCTTCCTTAAAATGAAAAAAACAACAACATAAAAGCGGAAAGTGCTGTCCCCAATAAGCCTGTGCAAACTGCACAGGCTAATCTGGGATAACACTTAACGCACAAGCCATCACTACTACATACTCGTTCTCCTCCTCCAATGTGAGAGAGTCTCTGCCAGAGTCCTTGCCGAGGGAGTACTGGGACTGGAACTTGTTGGGCTCCTCACTGCGCAGGTCTGAGTCCAGGGAGTGACGGTTACTGCTCGTGCCGCTTTGGCTCCAGTTGCCTGAAGACAACAACAACAATCAGTGGGGTTTGTTTGGTCAAATTTGGGCCAAATTTCAAAAAGTATTTATTTTTCCCCAAAAACGCAACACCATGTTCCCAATTTTAGTCAATTTCATATACGCAATTTTTTCTAAAATGTTGGGGAATAAATACTGACAATGTCAACACCAACAACAACAGAAGTGATTGTAAAGGAGATATGTTGACCACCTAGTGATAAGGTGATCCTATTCTTCAATAGTTTATTCAACAGTTTAAGGAAAGACTGCCATCAAACTGATGCCATTTCATTATATTCCCTTTTTTCTAGCACCATGCTGTAAATGAAATATGAATGGTATTACACACAAGTTCATGTACTAAAATGACAAATAAAACCTTTATGTCCACTGCCTTCACAAATATACACAATAATTACAGAGCACTCTAATACTGAATCCTAAAATTATTATTTTTCTCCTCTCAAACAATAAATTAACAACAAAACTGGTACCTTTTTATTGAATAGAAGGTAGCGAACAACAGCCTACTGTTTAAATCACAAATCCAGTGTTAAAAGTAAAATTCACACACAATTTCCCTTCATTTTTACAACAAACCAAAAACCAAATCCAATTATTTTTAAATTACAGCGAATTTTTACAATAATCAGTCATGCAATCCAAAACAACATTTAAGACACGGCGAAAATCCATGGTTAACAACATTTTAACACCCAGTTGTTTACAGAAAAGTAAATCAAAACCAAGATACTAACTTGTGTTTATTATTAAGTAATTCAACATTAAAATGTTTTCTTTTCATTTTGAAGCATTGATGAATTGATGATTATTAAATTGTCCTTGAATTCCTGCTTACAATTTCTTGCACTTAAACAATACTTTGTTGGTTCAAAACAAGATTTAATACGAACAATTTGCCATCACTTCTATTTCTTCTAAGATAATATTAAATTGATCAAATTTAGACAATGTCTTTATTTACAAGTATCAGTACACCATATCATAAACAAATATTTGATCAGAAATTATCGAGCAATCAAGCACAAACTTGGCAGCAATTTGACCCCGTGTCAGGTCTATTGGACATAACAGGATTACAGTATATCTCAAATGTAACTATTTATCAAAAGCGGCTAGTTCATGAAATTTTATTTCTTGCTCGTATATATTCTATAGAAGACAATAACTTAAACAATGTTTTCATTTTGAGATTGAATAGCCATTTTAAATCGAACAGTTGTTCAATTTTAAGTCTAAAGCATATGAATATTGTGAATTTAATTGTTGACCTTTCAAGCATGGCCTTGGTAGAAGACATAACAAAATGGTATATCTAATTATGACATACAGTTTCCTAATGCTTAACACTTTGAACAATTATTCCTTTTTTGATGTTCTAAACAATTTTATGCTTGCCTTGGCGAAATGTTGTTCATGATTTCATGAACACTTCAAGCCAATCAGGAATTGTTCATGAACCGTTCTCAAAAAGTTCCTGATCTTGGTTCATGAACTTTTGGACATGAACTGTTCTTAAGACACGTTCATGAACAGTTTATGAATTTTTGTTGAACACTTCAAAGTTCATGAACAGTTCTTCATCTAACCATAAATACTTAGTAATGAACATTTCATGAACAATTATTTCTGATGACTTTTCTGAGACAGACTTTGAGGATCCATCATGAATAAATCATGAATTCCTTTGTGCTAGATGTTTCATAAATATTTTTGAAAGTAATATTGAAATGTCTAGCATACTAATCTTGTAGATTTGTGAAACCTATGAAGTTAGTATGAATATGCATAGTATTTTCACCACTGTAAGTAAGAGTTCTTGACCTGTTCTAGAGAATTTTAAGAACATTTGTACAAGAACTGTTCAAGAACTGCCTTCAGTTCATGAACTCTTAAAGAACTATGGTTCATGAACTATTCACTGACAGTCTGTGAACAGAAAATGAGCCATTGAAAAATAGGAAAAAATGTTCATGAACTGTTCATGAACAGCAAAACCCTGAAGATTTTTTCAAGCATTGTGTTGTTCATGAACTGTTCAAGAAAACTTCATGCCATTGGTTTTCATGAATAGTTCATGAACATTTCATGCCATAATGGTTCAAGAATAGTTCATGAACACTTCATACCATTAGGTTTCAAGAATATTTCATGAACAATTCATGCCATTAGTGTTCATGAACAGTTCATGAACTAAAATTTCAAGAACATTTCACAGACATGGCTCATTTTCTGTTCACTGACTATTCGTGAACAATTCATGAACTCAGTTCACGAACAGTTCATGAACAGTTCACGAATTATTCGTGAACTGCAGAACAACATTTCGCAGGGGTGGGAGTAAACTGATCTCTCCCTCATTCTTCACATTTGATCTCCCTCATACTTCACATTTGACCTCTAAATAGTGACCTTGACCTATAATGACATTAAGATAACGGAACTGGCCCTCATGTGTGATACACCATCTTAGATCGATGTTCAGAAAAAAGGTAATCTCAATCATGCTGAACGAGTGAAATATTTTTATTTTTAAAGAACAGTTTTAAGGTCTGGTGTGATACAATTTTTACCAAACAATATCAAGAGAAATGTCATCTCAATCACGCTATATGATTGACATCTCAATTCTTTCACGTACTTGTACAATGCTGGTTATCCGTATCCCCACAAGACATCAAACAAACACTCTGGCTGTACAATACACACAAATACCATTGTTTTTGTTGACTGAAGATTTATTCATGATCACCCACATAAGATAACTGCTTATTGCACATACCTTTTTTTCTAAATACTTCAAATGTTTTTGAAAGGCGGTATAAACTTGTTCAAGGATTACTATGAATGGACATTTGTACAGTTACAAAATGCTCACATATATACCAGCACGATTACACAGTTTTAAACCATAAATAACTTAGTCTGAGTGAGGCAATAATCCTCAGTTATCAAATTTGAAACAATGGTATGAATAATTTATCAGAAAGCAAATTTACCAGGGGAATGTAAAGTAAGTGATGTCCTATTTCATTTCAACTATGGTTGAGCACAGGTGGTTAGCGTGTGGCTATGATATTAATTAGTGAAAACATCATTTTGAATGATAAATTATCATAATTAATATAACGAAATATTAACTTTTCTGGAAAAAAATTCACTACCAAATATATGTATAACAAGGTATCCAACTCGAAATCATCCGAAAACAGGGTTCATCGTTTTGAACAGCCATTACTTCATCAATTTTGCAGCGATTTTCACGAACCCGGTCTTCGCAGAAATGAATTTCCTTTCTGGAAATTTATATATCTTGTTATATTTCTACACATGCTGGGTCAAATTTTAAGAAATAACGCAATACACAATTCGCTTGACCCAGTTAACATCGATCAGACCGTATTTATGAATGAAATCTCCAGTTGTAAAGACACACCTTCGCATTGGACCAATGAAATCACTCGTTTTGTATGTTAACAAAGGTTTCAAAATGCGCTGGACAGTTAGTTTTGATGCATAATACAACGGCAAGCACGGTAAGAATGTTTTTTCATACGTTTTATTGAATTATGGTATCGAGGTTCTTGAACTTTGCAGGGAAAATGCCCTTTACTCTGTGAAGATTTCAGTCATGAATACGGTCTGATCGATGTTAACTGCGCGCAGGGTCACCCGAGTTGTGTATCGTGTTATTTCTTAAAAGTTGATCCAGTATTTGTAAAAATATTGCAAGACATATACATTTCCAGAAAGGAAATTTATTTCTGCGTTGAGTAAGACCAAGATCGTGAAAATCGCTGCAAAATTGATGAAGTAACGGCTGTTCAAAACGATGCACACCGTATTCGGATGATAACAGAGTTGGCTACCTTGTTATATATATATATATGTCATAGTGAAATTTTATTTTCAGAAATGTTTATTTTTCGTTATAATATGATAATTTATCATTTAAAATGATTTTTTCACTAATTAATATCATAGCCACACGCTGACCACCTGTGTGGTTGAGCAGTTTCAAAGCAGCTTTAAACATATAATGTTATATATCAGCAAGAAGTACAAACTTGTGTACCATTTATCCCATTTGTCTCAAAGTATCAATAATTCATTGTAAAGACCTGATTTAAGTAAATACAGACATAACTATCACATGACACCTCTGATACCATTAAAAGGATCTGCAAATGTCAATAAAATGTTGTCAAACGTTGTTAACAATTTTACCTTATCTGAGAACACATTTCACCATTTCAATTATTTACAATTGACGAGACAATGTCAATTCCTTCACACCATTATACCAAAAGTAAACAATTACATAACTATTATCATGATAAGTACTTATACTGACCAAATATTTATTTATCCTCCAGGTATATCCACCTATACACACAACCCTTGGCAATTCAAATGTGGTCGATGTAATCCTCTATTAGTCTGCTAAGTGTTTTTACAAATGATTTAACAAACACAAACATTCATCAGCCCTTCCTTCAAATCCGCCTTATACTTTCCTAACAATTAATACATGAAGACTTAGTTCCACATAATAAACGTCTGTTCTTCCAATTATTTTATTAATAAAGTAATTCCAAGGCTCATTCAGAAATGTCATTTTTCATTTCCCACAGTAATTAATAAACATGCTTTTAAAACATCATAAAACTCTCAAATTAGCATAACCTATGCCTCAAGCATTAATTGTTTAATTCAGTTCATCTTATTCAAAAACAACTTTGTGGTGATTCACTCCTTTTTACCTCTTGTCTACATTTAACTTGGCCTATTTGCTTTTTACCCAGAGGCAAATAAAAGCATTTACAGTACACTCCACGCGTTTTCCCCAAAAAACGCGCTCCCTCCGCGGGTTTTTTCTGCTAGCGAGTGTTCACGCGGCGTTGGAAGAGCGAGGTGAACTCGATAAAACGCTCGGCGTTACGCCGCGTTCGCTAATTCCCGCGGCGTGTATAACTTTAGGCTAGTCGGTAAATGCAGGCACCTTCCGTTCTTATCAGTGATCGCCGCGCAACGCCGCGTTAGCAGTGTGCTACTGGGCATGCCAAAAAATAAAAACATTGTTATAATAAATTGTTTAAATACTGTAGTACATGTATAAAAAAGATAATTGTATAGAAAATTAATACGTACAAAAATTATGTTTTTTAAATCACAGGTACGTCCACAATATGAATTAGTCTAATATAATACATTTGACAAATTAATATTTAAATCGTAACACATATGACACAAGAATAAATGTTCCGTAAAATTTCCAAATGAGAATAATAATTCGTAATCCGAAACACACTACGATTTTTAATTGTTAACACGACGTTTACAAATGCTTCCAATATACAGTCATGTATATTTCCCGACAAAAGCGCGCGAAAGTTATGCTGCAATGTACAAGGTCAAGGTACAATGTATACTCTTGCAAAGCGTGCGTGTATTGATTTTTTTGATACAAACTTTGTAGCGCAGAGAACATTGAATTTTGTTGATTTCGGTTAAAAGTTTCTTTGGTATTTATTAACGAAATTATATCGCGAATAAGTTGATATTTCCTCTAAAATAATTTCAAATCGAACACGCCGAATCTTTATCGTTACGGTATTATAGTAGAGTAATTATTTAAACACTAATTGTATAGTAAACTGATTAAAGAAGACATCTGGGCGGAACTGGATTTTAAGTGTTTGACGTTATGAAAACACGCAAAGCTTGTCTACTGACCTATTGTGTAGACTGCTGTCTGCGGTGTTTTGACAAAAGGGATTAACATGTGTGAATGTCACTCGGCCGATTTGGTCCATAATTACTGGTAAACATTGTTTAGAATGTCGACGCAACAAGAATACAACTGTGAATATTAAATGCAATTATCAACTCAATAGTTACCACCTTTTAGCAATCAATGGAATAACCTACAAACAAAGAGAAAATCAATGTATTAGCGAGCAGAGAATTGACTTTGTTCCGACAATTAAAACCATTCCTTATGCATTCGTTGAACGTGTTTACTTGAGTAAGTTATGCCTGTAGACAGGAAGCGGCTTTTCTTTGATTACGTCAAACTGTCAATTCACACAGATTTGCGAGATTTTTAGGGTCCTTGGTCATTTGTATACATGTTCAGTATAGAAAATCACCTGTTAACATGAAAACTTTGGATTAAATTATCAAAATAAAAACAATGTTGCAAACTGTGTTTATATTAATTGGTAAGTATTAGTTAAAGGACGACGTTTTGTGTGTCGTAAATCAACGAGTTTTCTATACAACAACAACTACTTCTACAACCACGTCGGGATCGATCTATCTTGGTTGTGTTTTTTTTAATTGTAAATATTATACTACATGTACATGTATGTACTTGTAATAAATGTAATTTTATTTGAAAATCAGGAAGTCAAACAAAATTAAATTGATCGTTATCTCGTAAAACGCGGAGTTTCCCCCGCGTTGCCAACGCCGAGGGCCGCCGCGTCGGCTTATCAGTTTTGCCGATCGTTAACCGCCGCGTCCAAAATCATGCAAACGCCGCGTATAGCAGGATTTTCTTAATCTCCCTCCAGGTCGAAACCCGCGGAGTATGGAGGGAAATTGGGGAAAACGCGTGGAGTGTACTGTACATGTACTTCATGTAATATACGTCCTAGTAAAAACTATTGACATACATATATTTAAACATTAAGTGAATTCGCTGAAAAAATATTGCACCTATTTTCAAAATGAAATATTCATTGCCACAAATTTTGACCATATATTGAAAATATTACAACAGATAAATAATTAGTTAATTTTTACCTGAGGTCACATTCCACTAAGTTGTTGCCTACAATTTGGGAGCTGTTAGAGATTTAAACAATATGAATAGGTTACCAATATTGAGTCTGTCATTTTTATCAGCTCCCAGGGTTTGAGCTATGGATGTTTTTATCATTAATAACAGCACAGATAGCTGATAGCTGCAATGAATGGGGCTTTAATGAGTCGATTTAGGCACAAGTGTCCCAGGGTAGACTGTTAAACAGATGAATTATCATAAAGTTGAGAGGCATGATGATATAAAAGAACTTAGCATGATATATACATGAAACGATATATCATTGTTACAGTAAAGCTGTGCTTATTATGCCCTTGGGTGCTCACCTCAGATCCCTGAGGAATTTAACTTTTCTGTGCAGGTAGTGTTAACAAGGTTTTACATTTATAGACTTATAGGGAAAACTGCTACAACACATTGCTGCCATGTTTTTTACTGCCTCTAGAGCGTTGCCAAGGCAAAATGTTGATGAGGTATGACGGACAAGAGCTGATCACAAAAGCTTACAATAAACATGTTGTGCTATAAAGGTGAGCGAAAAAGTCACAGAAAACAGTTAAGTTTTTAACTTCAGGCATGTTGTGCTAAGGTGAGCGAAAAAGTAACAGAAAAGTTTTTTTTATGTTTGAGCGCTTATTTTCTCGTGAGCTGCTGATATGCTTCACTTTAACATATTTTCTTGGTTTTTGTATCAAATAAATCCCTCACCTTTTTTACCTCGTAAAGTTCACAGTGGATCAAATCAAACATCGATTTGCAACTTGTTTTTGAAATGTCAATACATAAATACATATGCCCCAATAAACAATCCTTTCACAACATTTTAAAGGCACAATTAAATAATTCCACAATCAGCGTGAGCAACTGACAAATGTTAAAATGCAAATCGGACATGGTTTCACACAACATATGTGCGCGTTCAACAGTTCAACAAACTGATCCACCACTTGACAAAGTCAGTAGGTGACAAGAAAGAGAAAAACACCACAAAACACCAATTAAATGACACTGGAACACGACACCTTGTAAATTTAAATACAGCATCTCCTACAGTTTCAAAGTAATTAGTTTTTATACAGGATCATGACAAATATCTGTCTCTAAGGGCCCATTGAAATCATTGAATAGCAATGTCGAACCAGCACATCAAATCACATGCACAGTCCATCAAATGTAAGCGAAAACTTTGAAATGTAATTAAACACTGAAAAGGAACAAGCCGGCTTGACAAAATTATGAGAAAATAATTTAAGAAGAGGAATGCTTTATCGTACTGAAGACAGAAGGTGAATTTGGGTGACCCCATATTTTCTGGTTATATCTTTTAATCATCAAACTGGCATGTAATTTAGGATTTTTAAACTAGTACCCTTTAGAATATCACGTTAATTCTCTTTATAGAAAATAGACAAATAAATAGAACCCAGTGACATGTTAAATATAAAAATTGAAATATGATGGAAATAAAATTACAAAGCTCGATTCAGAAGCTTTGAATGTATATAAAATATTCTAACAAGACTTAACAATGCAGAAAATAGGCAGCATCTTGATTACAGCATATAGTAAAATAAAGCTCACATTTAAATTGCATAAATAATAATAACATTGTAATAAAAAAGATGTATTTTTTCCATAGGCAAGTCAATATGACTTTATTGTCTGAGTAACCATTAAACAAATTATGTATAGACACTTTTATAAAAGAAAAAATCTAAAGCAAATTGACCCTCCCCCCCAAAAAATAATTATATATTTTACCCCATTTAAATAACTGAATATTTTAATTTAAAGATGTTAGACTAAACATAATAAACAATATATTCTCAGGAGAGGGCCCTTAACCCTTTCCAACTCAGAAGCAAAGTGTAAATGGCAATGTGCAAACAGCATAAAGCCAGAACAGCCTGCGAGTAACTCCAGCCTGTTCAGGTTTTATGCCTTTTGCTGCTCATCCGTATTTAAGGATTGGAAATGAAGCATTTAAAACTTGAATTTAGTAAGAAAGGTCTTTAATTACATTCCACTTTCTAAGGGACTACAAATGCGTCAAAATATGTATCTAAGTGGTAAAAGTGGTAAAGATGCATGGCCTCAAAATCATAAAATATACCTTACATGAAATATTCCTGATGGAGTATTATCCTAGAGCACCAAAAAGATCTACATACACACAAGAAACAAAACATGAACACTTAAGTAAGAAATCCTGCACGTTTTTGTGAGACTCTTGTCAGTCAAATATGAACATAATCACAGCATAGCTGTCCAAACTGTCAATACAAAGCCATAAAGTCATGAGTTAAAGTTAACAAGGCTTGCCAATAGGTAGAAACATGTCAAACACTTCAACAGTTTGGGGTACAATAAACCTACCAACAGATATACATTAATATCTCAATGGAATGCCTTTTTGTTTCATTGCGCCCACTTGAAACATTTAATACAAAGGACCACACGTTTCTAGAATTAATATGAAAGTTACATTCTATTTTTCACATCATTAGACATCAGTGTTATTTTCGCTTGAAGGGTTTTTGTTTTCTTAATAAACCGTCATTTAAAGGCTTGATCATTAATTTTGATTAACCCTTTCCCACTCAGAAGCTAAGTGAAATGGCTATGTGCAAACAGCATACAACCAGACCAGCCTGCGAATAACTCGCAGTCTGTTCCGGTTTAATGCTCTTTACTTCTCATCAGTATCTAAGGGTAGGAAATAGGGCCTTAAAAACTTGAATTTTAGAGAGGTCTTTAATTTAAACTTTCTAAGGGACTACATGTGCGTCAAAATATGTATTTAAATGGGCCTGGCTCTGTGAAAAGGGGATTTAATGCATGTGCGTAAGGTGTCGTCCCAGATTGACCTGCGCAGTCTTCACAGGCTAACCAGGGATGACATTTTCCACATATTGTATTTTTACTAAGAAGAGACTTTTTTAAACTAAAAACATCATAAAAGCGTAAAGTGTCGTCCCTGAGTAGCCTCTGCGGACTGCACAGGCTAATATGGGACGACACTTTACGCACATGCAACAAACCCCCTTCCCACAGAGCACGGCCTATATAATATACAAGCATAGACTCTTGAGTCGGCAATATTTCCGTTACAGTGTTAGTGTTATGAATGTATAATAAGCATAAAATCAATGCTCATAAAAGAAAGGAAGAAAAGTATACACTTACAAGTGTGAGCAAAACATGTACAGGTTATTTTAATTTTCCATAAACTATCTACTAAATATGTTTCACCAAATATAATCATGATCAACAATGTTGTTGTACATTTGTGGAAAGTTATTTTAAAATTATTCAAAACATGGTTAGGTCACAATATTGGATTGTGGACAACTGATAGACAGACCCATAGAGTGAATGCTATATATCTCACAACCCTTTTGGCGATGGTGGTATTTAAATATTTCAATATTGATGTAAACTGATATATCATAATTAGCTGATGCATACAATTGTATTGTATACACTATCAGATGTGAATATTACATCATGCTGTAACACTTCAACTGCAGTGTCTTCATGGCTTTTTCACTTTTTATAACAAAGCTAAACAAGAGGGCCATGATTGCCCTGAATCGCTCACTTGACTAACCTTGCTACATCAACTTAAATTCTATCAGACTATGGTTAGCTATATTATGAAGTACAAATGGGCCAAATTTCAGGTCCATAGCTGAAAAAACAAGATTGCCCTAGATCGCTCATCTGAGGAAAACTGGTATAATACGGTACACGAACAGGAGCTTCTACAAGCTCTTTATAATATTATGTACATTTTGATTCAAGATGGCTCATATACAAATGAAATCCTAAGCCAGATTTCATCAATTAATACATTCTGACAAAATTTCATTAAGACGTGATGAAAACTGTGGCATCTCTCATCTACACAAGGTTTTACTAGAATTGGCCCGGCGACCTAATTTTTGACCCCAGATGACCCATATACCATCCAAAATCAGATATTATCAAGATAAACATTCTGACCATATTTCCTTAAGATCAGATGAAAACTATGATCTCTATTGTCTACACAACGTTTTTCTATGATTTTACCTAGTGACCTAGTTTCTGACCCCAGATGACCCAAACACAATCCCAATCCAGATTTCATCAAGATAAACATTCTGACAAAATTTCATAAAGATCTGATGTAAACTGTGACCTCTATTGTCTACACAAGGTTTTTCTATGATTTTACCTAGTGACCTAGTTTCTGACCCCAGATGACCCAAACACAATCCCAATCCAGATTTCATCAAGATAAACATTCTGACAAAATTTCATAAAGATCTGATTTAAACTGTGACCTCTATTGTCTACACAAGGTTTTTCTATGATTTGACCTAGTGACCTAGTTTTTGACCCCAGATGACCCAAACACAATCCCAATCCATATTTCATCAAGATAAACATTCTGACAAAATTTCATAAAGATCTGATGTAAACTGTGACCTCTATTGTCTACACAAGGTTTTTCTATTATTTGACCTAGTGACCTAGTTTTTGACCCCAGATGACCCAAATACAATTCCAACCCAGATTTCATCAATTAATACATTCTGACAAAATTTATTAAGATTGGATGAAAACTGTGACCTCAACTGTCTATATAAGTCGTTTTTTTTACTTTTACTTAGTTACCTAGTTTTTGACTCTAGATGACCCGAATTCGATCCCAACCCAGATTTTAACAAGACAAACATTCTGACCATATTTCATTAAGATCTGATGAAAACTGTGACCTCTATTGTCTACACAATGTTTTTCTATTATTTGACCTAGTGACCTAGTTTCTGACCCCAGATGACCCAAATACAATCCCAATCCAGATTTCATCAAGATAAACATTCTGACCAAATTTCATAAAGAATGGATGAAAACTGTGACCTCTGTTGTCTACACAAGGTTTTTCGATTAGTTGGCCTAGTGACCTAGTTTTTGACCCCAGATGACCCAAATACAATCCCGACCCAGATTTTATCAAGATAAACATTCTGACCACATTTCATAAAGATTAGATGAAAACTGTGACCTCTACTGTCTACACAAACAATTTGTTGATGCACGCACACCGGACATCACACAATCACGTAAGTGACAGGTGAGCTAAAAAAAAGCCTTTTCCTGATGAAAAGTTTCTTAAATATTCATATTTTAACCCCTGTGTTTTGCATATTTCACCAACTTTAATCACAAAATCATTGATTCTAGTAATAATCCTGCGGAGAGAAACATAGGATTATTATGGCAAATCTGTAGAAGAAAAAACAAAACCAAGGGACATAATTTATGTCAACTCCGCCTCATCATCTTCACTATACTGGTACTGCATGTTCTCTAATGCGTAAATGATCGGAGCATAAATTGTGCAGGTATATAGCTAAAAAGTTAGTAGAGACAGGACTTTTTTATTTATTGGTTTACAATTTTTTTTTGGAAAATGGTCCATCGGGCCGTTGAATTTTATTTTAAAAAAAAGAAAGAAACCCTATGACCCCAGAAATTTGATTTAAAAAAAAGCCATATTTCAAAGTGTGCACTTAAAGCGGCCATTTGCAATATCCGACTGGTTTACGTTATATGCGTTTTGATAATCGAGTACGATGTCCAATATTATGAGAGATTGGGATATTTTTTTCTCTTATGGGATTACTGCCCCATAGATGAAAAAAAATAAATGGGCACTTACAAATTTGAATAGGCACTTTGCAAAAATGAAAGGGCACTTCTCCAGATTTATTTCAGGTCAAAATTTAACAGACAATAGGAAAATCAGCATCAGTAAATTTTCGACCCCATCAAATTTATTTCTGAGTCTGTGACGCAACTATATTGTTTAACATGTTAATTATATTAAACAAACCCGATATTATAATAGATACAAAAGTATTACCTTGCAATTTGATAATTAGTATAAACACGGTGCCTATACCACGTGACTTTTTAAGATCTGTGTGGGGAGTTAAATGTCAACAAAAGCACGACAAAGGTAAGATTTTTAAGGATAACTTTTTTAATATGTCATCATTTTCAATGGGATAAAGTGGAGAGCCCGCTCATTCATGAGAGTTTTCTATAGGTATCATGATTTTGTAAAACAAATGAATACTTTTTCAGTAAAGTGCAACCGCGCGTTTGAGCGGTTAGAAAAAGGTAGGATCAGTGTGGGGACATTATTTTATTATGACACAGAAACATCATCTCTCGTGAAATAAAGCAATAAACTTTATGGGCGGAGCTTACACTATATCATTTTGCATTCTTTTTTCAGGTTTCTTTCAGATATTTATGAAAACAAAATCAAGAAAAATATTCTAACAGTAATATGATCTGTGTGGTATACGTGTTTAGAAGGATCTGTGTGGTATCCGTGTTTCTACAATTTACGGATAAATTGAGATAATAACGACAATATATATTTTTTTAATTAATTTCAATTATTTCAATACAACAATTACTACTACTACTACTACTACTACTACTATTTCTGCTACTACTACTACTAATACTGCTACTACTACTACTACTACTACTACTACTACTACTACTACTACTACTACTACTACTACTACTACTACTACAACTATTACTACTACTAGTAGTAGTAGTAATAGTAGTAGTAGTAGATCTATTATTATTATTTAAAAATTCATTCATTTCAGTAATCACCTATTTGGCACTAGTGAGCGGACAAGGGTTAAGGGAAGAAAAAATAGAGGAAACAGTTTCACGAGACAGGAATGCTATACAGAAGGGGACACTAGGAGTAAGGTGGGAGCGGGCGAGACGAAACGATAGCAAACTGTTGCCAACAATAAGAATGCGGATAGACGAACACAATGAACATTTTAATTCTGACACAAATTCTGCAATAGAAATTGTGTCAAATATTACACAGGTTGACAAAAAGCAAAGGCATGTTCTTTCCTGAGTAATACGTATGTTTTAAAATCAAATTTGGAATGCAAACTGATAAAACAGAATCCACCAGGCTTGTCATTTTGTTGTTATTTAAATTTAAGGTAACGGTATGTTTATTAAAAACAAAATACTGGTCATAGTAGAAACATATATATATGTGTGTGTCTGTGTGTTTTATTTCATATTTGGAATTCATATTGTTGCATTAGTTTATTACATAGTATACATATTGACAATCATTCGCCATGTGTTGGTGATAATGTCATGTTATAAATTATGTCGTTGTATTCAGTGTAACAAGTGTATGCTTATCTTTAGCGTTAATTATTTTGAAGAGAATGTAAAAAGTAAATGAATAAATATTATATTATATGATTATATATGTACGATTCTGTGTTGTGGATGGATGCAGCTCTGAAGAATGTCAAGACGTATTTCGAATTAAGGAGTATTGTATTGTATACACAACCACATTGCATACATTGTTTACTGTCAATTACCACGGCCTAGAGTAATTATAAGCAGGCAGTTAATTATGTAAAGCAATCGTGTAAAACCCTAGTATTAGAAACCCTGGCTGCTTATGATTATCGAACTAGCTCGTGACAGCGGTATTTAAAATTGAAACCAACGAAAAAACATCGAAAACTTTAATCAAGTTATAATTAAAAAAGAATCACAGATTCGATAATACAAATCACAGATGCGATATATTAATGAATAACGTAAATCCAAATTATTGCACAATTATTTTAAGAATGATTTCAAACACACAAACGAACTAAACGAAACCTAAAAATTAATCAAATTCGGATAACTTTAGAATCATTTTGAAAAGTAAAGTAAAAGTAAAACAACGAATAAAATAACGTAAAACGATAATGAAGTTACACAGGCACACTGTAAACCATTATGATTTTTAATCAGTATTCACGGATTTATGTGAAGTCCTCACGTATCGAGAAAGGTTTGTTTTGCGTTTGTACGTTTTGAAACACTCATCACTACTGTAACACTTGTCATGCATGTGGGTATTGACGTGCTCTCTGAGGTCATTCTCACTCCTAACTGCCAACCCACACTGGTAACATTTCACCAATCCCTCTTTTTTGCACTTTTCTCTCTAGCCACGAGTAGGTACTTGTCCGCAAAGCTTCTGCCGCACTGTACACACACGTGACATTGGGGTCCTTTGTTCGTTGAAGCCTTCTAAGATTGTAGGCATCCTGAGAAAAAAACAACATATTTTATTCACGTGACATTTCAATGCGTAAACACGCTATTTAAAAAATGTTAGTATCTGAGGACACGCGTTCGTTAGTTTTAAATTACAAACGATTTGACGATTATTGAGTTATTTCAAAATATATAATAACCTGAGCGATGAGATATATTGTATATTTGTGTTGTTTCAAGAAAATCCGTTCATCTGGTTAGCATAACTGTATAAAAATGTAACTATTTTTAAGGTATTTAATCTTACCTGAAATGCTTTCCCACAGCAGTTATAGTTTCCAGAGTTAGCGTGTCCCCTAATGTGGCGCAATAATCCAGCTCTGGTCTTCGACATTTTCCCGCATTCGGAGCATTGAGCCATACCTTAAAGCAAATATAATATCAAAAACAAGGGACAAAATTGTCACAAAACCAGGTTTTCATTGTGAAAAAAAAATCTGATAAAGGGAGAAAACTCAAACTGAACTTTTGAAATGAACAAACAAAATTAACCCCCTTTGTAAGTTTGTTTTTAAAAAAATCTATTTTTAGTCGTGGCGACCTTGACATTGGAGATATTGACGTGATTCTTTCGTGCGACACACCGTCCCATGATGGTGATCAAATGTGCCAAATGATTTTAAAATCTGACAAATCTCACAATGAATGACATAGTTATGGCCAGGACAAGCTCATTTATGGCCATTTTTGACCTTTGAACTCAAAGTGTGACCTTGACCTTGGAGATATCGACGTAATTATTTCGCGCGACACACCGTCCAATGATGGTGAACAAATGTGCCAAATGATTTTAAAATCTGACAATGAACGACATAGTTATGGCCCGGACAAGCTTGTTCCGCCCGCCAGCCCGCCAGCCAGCCAGCCAGCCCGCCCGCATTCGCCAATCTAATAACCAGTTTTTTCCTTCGGAAAACCTGGTTAATAATATACGATACATTACTTCACCTGACAGTAGTATTTGGCGCCAAAATAAAAATGGAATTTGATACAATAACAAAAAGTGTACACTTATTTAAGTTAAGCATGGACTTGTCATCGATTTAAGATGCTCCAGCGTAAGATTTTAATATTATAACGGGGATTGTACAGAATGCCTGTAAATCATAATTATGTATTAGTTCAACAAGCGGTGCAAGCGTAGTGTATAGCCATTATGTGTTTTACATGCTAGCGCATTTAAAAATCCCGTTTCAAATACATTGTTGACAAGCATTTTTTTAAACAACTAAATAGAACTGAAAAACTGAAAAACCGTATACCACACAGATCCGTTGAAAAACGTATACCACACAGATCATATAACTGTAAGAATAGTTTTCTTGAATTTTGTTTCGTAAATAAATAACAGAAACCTGAAAATGGATGCAAAATGATATAGTGTAAGCTCCGCCCATAAAATTTATTTCTTAATTTCACCAGAGGTGATGTTTTTGTGTAAAAAAAAATAATGTCCCCACACTGATCCTACCCTTTTCTAACCGTTCAAACGCGCGGTTGCACTTTACTGAAAAAATACTTATTTGTTTTATAAAATCTTGATACCTATAGAAAACTCAAATGAATGAGCGGGCTCTCCACTTTATCCCATTAAAAATGGTGACATATTAAAAAAGTTATTCTAAAAAATCTTACCTTCGTCGCGCTTTTGTCGATATTTTACTCCCCACACAGATCTTAAAAAGTCACGTGGTATAGGCACCGTGATAAATAATCCAATAAAACACTGCCATTATTTACGATATATGTGTTTAGGAATTATGTAAACACGGGCGTCCGCCATAGTTAGAAACTGTACAGAAAGTTTGTAAATCGGAACTAATCGGAATATCTCGGAAAATCATTGATAAATGCATTCGTCATTCAATGCTTAGGGCCGAGTAATTTCGTCAAATCGGATCTCAACTTGCGTAAAACACTTGCTCAATTAACCGTTTAACTCCACCTCTGTTCTTCGCAAAAGATTCGAATGCGGAGCTATGCAGGTGCTATTATTAAATTGGGCGATTGCCATTGAGGAACAAACACACGATTGGTACGGCATGTTGATTGCTAGACAAAGAAAGCCAATTTTGTCGGCGAGAAATTTGTCGCTTTATTGCTTTAGACAGGAAACGGCTTCCCTTTGATGACATCAAACTGTCAATTCACACAGACTGCAAATTTTCGGAAAACTAACTGACTCTTTGTTTACAATTCCAGTAAAAAAACACTTGCTTACATCTATTTTTGGATTAAATTATCAAAAAAAAGCAAAAGCTAAGTTGGAAAAGATTATTTAATTAATTCGCGTCAGTTCAAATAAGATGTTTTGCGTTGTAAATCAATGAGTTTTCATGACAACAACAACTTTAAAAAACATTACCGCGACGACGCAGGGATTGATCTACCTCAATTTTTTTCATGAACGATCTCATAAGTAGAGTAAGAGCAAACAAATAATTTGTGTATGAGAAGTTTATCTTATATAAGATTTATGCAACAGGCATCGCATTGCGTAATTGAGCGCATCGAATTACGGAAATGATGCGTAGTTTTTCATTTTAATGGGAGAAGAACGCACTTCGCATCTTTATCCCGATCAATTTATACTTTCTTGATTTTGAATGCAACCGTACTCAAACCGGATCGGTTTTTTTCTTGTTTCGCTCCTTTTTCAGTGCGGTCGGGAATAAAATATTTTTACAGAAGACGATTTTCCAATTTTATTTTCTTTCCCATTTTCCAAAAATTAGGGTCGGCGGATTTGTAAACCAAGAAATATAAAATTCGTGGCCTAGAGAGAGTAGAGAGATGAGGAAGTTTTAGTGATATGTACGCAATTTGTAAACATCAATACCGTATTTTACCATGTATAGCGCGCTCCCATGTATAACGCGCATGCGATTTTTTAAAGCCAAAATGGAGAAAAAAAAGAATTCAAGACCAAAAACCTGAAAATTGGGCCGAAAATGGCCGCCATTCTTATATTGCGCAATCATTTAATCTAAGTTTTTCGGGCGCTTAATATTTTGCTTTAAAGTAGGGAGCGTTTATACGATCAGGAGCATGGGTTGCAGGGCACTATATTTTCAACAATTTTTAAGATTATTCTCTCAAGAACACCGTACATGTCCTTATTGCTGCGCACTGTGCGTGTTTTTTCAAGACCCCAGCGCGTTAAATTCGACCACTATTACCTATTCCTCTTATTTGAACAGTGTAACATTTTTATTACCTGCCGCTCACAACATCGTATGACATAGTCTTCTGCAGACCCGCAACATCGCAATGTCCAATTTTACGCAAATCGTCCGTGGATCCCATTTTATTTTTCATCGACTTAAAATATTTCCCCATTAAGAGATGCTCCCATTAAATCCAGTTTGACCCGGTATTTCGCGCCTTCACTGCGTCTAGTTAATTAATTTATGGTGAGACAAACAATACACCCGAACGCTCAATTCCATACAGTTGGCGTTATCGGCGTTATCAGCGTAAAGCCATTAGAAAATATCATTTGTTTGTCTCTATTGAAAGAAAATAAAACGAGTCTATATCTCTATTGTTGGTTTGTAACCTACATAGTATACTCGCACGGTAGCATATTAATGCAGAGATCAGAAAATCATTGATAAATGTATTCGTCGTTTCAATGCTTAGGGCCGAGTAATTTCGGCAAATCGGAATTCAACTTACGTAAAACACTTGCTCAATAAACAGTAAAACTCCACCTCCGTTCTCTGCAAAAGTTTTGAAGGCGGAGCTTTGCATGTGCTGTTATTTAATTGGACGATTGCCATTGAGGAACAAACACAGGATTGGTTCGGCATGTTGATTGCTAGACAAAGGAAGCCAATTTTGTCGGCGAGAAACTTGTCGCTTTATTGCTTCAGACAGGAAGCGGCTTTCCTTTGATGACGTCAAACTGTCAATTCACATAGTGTTATTTTTTCGGAATTGCTAACATTAAACTTTGGATTAAATTATCAAAATAAAGCAAAAGCGAAGTTGAGAAATATGATTGAAATAATTAGCGTCATTTCAAATAAGACGAGTTTTCATTACAACAAAAACTTTAACAAACAATACCACGACGACGCGGGGATCGATATACCTCGATTTTTTTAAATGAACAATCAATGAAGAAGTGTGAAAACACCAACAAAGACATTTTTTTCATCTTTTAATTTTTGTCAAAACTGTTACTACTTGTTCATTCCTACCGTTTCCCGCTATTTGTTGTTTCGACAACGGCCCCTTCAGTCTATAACATTATAGGGTGTAGTTTTCTGCATAAAATTGGCGGCAATTGTGAAGATTTACGATCACGAAATGGATTTTTTGCAATTCAGCAACCAGGAAAGCGCTGTGTCAATGTATTACGCGCACTGAATTTTTATTTTGAAATTTGAAGGTAAAAAACTGCGCGCTATGCATGGTAAAATACGGTACATATATTTTGAATATTATGTAATTGATTACTATAATAAAAATTAACAATAACAATTAATTATAATTATCATTGACTATCCCCCCCCCCCCTGTGTTTGGTTTGGTAGAATACACATAATCATTCAAATAAAGGAAACTGAAATATTCTGATACTTTATGCAGTTATATCATAAACATAGGATTATTATGGCAAATCTGTAGAAGAAAAAACAAAACCAAGGGACATAATTATGTCAACTCCGCCTCATCATCTTCACTATACTGGTACTGCATGTTCTCTAATGCGTAAATGATCGGAGCATAAATTGTGCAGGTATATAGCTAAAAAGTTAGTAGAGTCAGGACTTTTTTATTTATTGGTTTACAATTTTTTTTTGGAAAATGGTCCATCGGGCCGTTGAATTTTATTTTTAAAAAAAGAAAGAAACCCTATGACCCCAGAAATTTGATTTTTAAAAAAGCCATATTTCAAAGTGTGCACTTAAAGCGGCCATTTGCAATATCCGACTGGTTTACGTTATATGCGTTTTGATAATCGAGTACGATGTCCAATATTATGAGAGATTGGGATATTTTTTTCTCTTATGGGATTACTGCCCCATAGATGAAAAAAAATAAATGGGCACTTAATTTTTTTCATGAACGATCTCATAAGTAGAGTAAGAGCAAACAAATAATTTGTGTATGAGAAGTTTATCTTATATAAGATTTATGCAACAGGCATCGCATTGCGTAATTGAGCGCATCGAATTACGGAAATGATGCGTAGTTTTTCATTTTAATGGGAGAAGAACGCACTTTGCATCTTTATCCCGATCAATTTGTACTTTCTTGATTTTGAATGCAACCGTACTCAAACCGGATCGGTTTTTTTCTTGTTTCGCTCCTTTTTCAGTGCGGTCGGGAATAAAATATTTTTACAGAAGACGATTTTCCAATTTTATTTTCTTTCCCATTTTCCAAAAATTAGGGTCGGCGGATTTGTAAACCAAGAAATATAAAATTCGTGGCCTAGAGAGAGTAGAGAGATGAGGAAGTTTTAGTGATATGTACGCAATTTGTAAACATCAATACATATATTTTGAATATTATGTAATTGATTACTATAATAAAAATTAACAATAACAATTAATTATAATTATCATTGACTATCCCCCCCCCCCTGTGTTTGGTTTGGTAGAATACACATAATCATTCAAATAAAGGAAACTGAAATATTCTGATACTTTATGCAGTTATATTATAAATCAAAACTCTTTTTTCATAAATAAGCTACTTAAGTGATTTTCTACACTAAATCATATGGCTACACCCTCTCCCAGATGAGAAGAGGAAACAAACCTGTTTTTATTAAAAAGAATGAAAAAATATCCTTTGTTAGATTCAGATATTGTTGCTAAGTCATTATGAAACAAATGACTGATATATAAGTAGATTTGTTTTGATCTTTACAGCCAATTTTGATAATTTAATCAAATGACAGATGTATAAGTACGGTTCACAGTTTTTTTCGGCGTAAGCTGCATTAAGCCAGCTTTTCACCCTGACTTGACCTTTGTAAGTGTCCAATAAAATTCAAATAAAATTTCCCGCGGCTAGGTACGAATAAATACACTTCATTTATTCCATTGGCTGATTTGAGTATACCACCAGAACATTGGAAACATATCCGCGTCTTTGTAACACTGTTTTACTGTATGAAACAATTTTATCTCTAATGAAAAGGCTTAATAGATAGAACAGTTTTACACTCAATTCTCGACATCAATACAATTTGTGCGTACACCTTTTATTTTCAGAGTATTACCAGCGCAAAAGCGTTTATACTTAAAAGGCTATGTTCTCATATTTAGTACTTACTTCCATATTCCTGTCAACATGTTAACATGTAAAAGTATAAAGAGCAGTGGAAGCGAGGCCTCACTTTAAAGAATTGCATTTCAACCCGCGAGGTTTCGGGTCAAGTCGCGGACATTCAGAGTTTATATACAGGTCATCACCGGAGTTCGCGGTCAGTAAAATAATCGTTATATAATAAAGACGCTATCCGTGAACTAGGTGACCTGGAATTTTCTTTAGACCAGAAATATGTTAAAAGAAGATATTCAGCAATATAATTATGGTATGTCAATAATAGATTCTTAATGTGTTTTCAACAATACAATGATAAATATTATTTTTAATAAATTTAACAATAATTATTCCACCATATTGCCTAATGTACTAAAGTGATATTATGAGCATGTAACAGTTTATAGGTGTCTATCGCAACCGTTGATTATTTTTGATGTTTCTACTTCATATACACTTATAGTAATTAATGCAGCATCAACATACTAAAACAATATACCAGAAAGAGAAAAATAATGCATTTGAATATTAACCGTACTTTCGTTTGACAACTGATCATGCGTTTACGAGTTGAACCTAAATTTAGTTTCAGTGCAGATTTGTTCATACGACACAAAGACACAATATTGTTTTACGGATCATTTCGGCTTACAGGACTGGGTGGGTCACGTAAGAATATCGAATATAAAATATATTTTTATAAACAACTGGTAGCAAGGTGAGTTGCAGATAATTGATCAGTAACCACATTTTAACTAACTATTTTGACCTGTTAATTCTTTTCAGCTCAATTCAACAGTGCAAAATGCCCATAATATCACTTTAAGCATGAGCACGATGATTCTCGATACTGTTAATAATCGAATCAAATAGCAATGCCCGACAGACCACTTAAACAGGTTTGTTCTCGTGTGGCCTGTTGACTCATATGTTTAAATTTCACTTCCATTCTTCTTTTGGTTTTCTGTTTTGTATCTATAGGTTTATGACCAGCAATATGTTATAATGTAAAATAAGCCGCGAAAACTCCCCGTAACATCCCGTACTGCGTGTGATGCAGCTAAGAACTGCACAGAAAAAGACATTCGCTATCCTTGATCTCATTCATTAAACTATTTACACCATATATCTTTTTTAAAGATATTTCTTGTTAACATTATGCTTGTTAACTTCCAATTGCAATCTCATTTATTTCCAATTGCAATCTCATTTATTTAAGCGCCAACATTTTACATATATTATGACTGGAGCTTTGAGCAATAACATAACTATTTAGTCTACGTAAAGAAAATACTTTTGAAGTGTAGTATATAATTATTATGTAATATATAGTATACTTTTGAAATAACATCATTACCTGAGGAAGATTGCCTGTCTTCTTTAGCTCTACGTTTGGATATTTCCCTCAGCTTCACTGATGTGGTCCAATCTTTGGGCAAAGTCTCCCATGGGAAGTCATACTTCTTAGCAGTTGCCCTTGGTAACGTGTTACTCTCAAAGTTATAGTATGAGCCCGGTCCTAGTGTGGAATTGGATTTGGATGAGCTTTCCTTCTTAAGAAGATTGTCAGGAACTGTTAATAAATGTTTTCTTTCCAAACTATATGTGCTTTTACTTCTTTCATGTTCCTCTATGGAACTTTTATGCTTTGCCTTAGTGTCAAGTAAAGTGTCTATATCCAGTGATTTTGGTCGTGGTTTTGGTTTGTCTTTTTGACCGGTTACTAAAGATTTGATTTTGTTGCCGATAATACTAGATCGCTTTGCACTTCGTGATAATCGACTTGATGCGTTAGAAGTCAAACTTTGAATACTGAGAGAGCTACTGCCATAAGTTGTGTTCAAATCCTTCACTGACCTCCGGTCAGCTGACAGTGACCGTGACACTGA
Organism: Dreissena polymorpha; assembly: GCF_020536995.1. Classification (NCBI taxonomy): domain Eukaryota; kingdom Metazoa; phylum Mollusca; class Bivalvia; order Myida; family Dreissenidae; genus Dreissena; species Dreissena polymorpha. The sequence continues at coordinate 24,160,034 of NC_068365.1, read as the reverse complement.
AGGTAATTTCATGCACCTAGGCAATGACTTTGACCTACGACCACAAAAAAAGTTCAGTAGTTTTTGAGCCTTTTCCTCTCCAGTTCTTTCCTCCATTTTACCGTCAATCTCATCAAGATATTTCATCAAGCCTTCGTCTCTTTCCACCTCATCCTCATCATCAAGGTCATCAAAGCTGTACGACCTTGGCGTAGTTCGACTTTGACCTTCTGCCGTTTTCTTTTTCCGATCAAATTTCTCGATTTCACCCATAATGTTTTGTAATCCAGACACAGTCCGTCGTCGTTTTTTCCTCTTTTCTTTCTCTTCTGTACTGAGTTGAAGTCTACCGGAACTCCGTAATGATTGCATTCGCTCAAAGTTTGACCCTGAGGTATCTATGGTAACGATAACAGGTGGTTCAGGGGAGGTAAGGCACTGAGCACTTTTGTGTTGGTCGACAGCTCCCTTCTTCATCTCTTCGAAATTGAAGTCGTCAAATCCATGTATTGTTTTTGGCCTTGCTCTTGGCTGCTTGTACTTCTTCTCAAATGATCTCACCCGTTGTATCTGAAAGGAACATGCATGTAGTTACTAAAGTCATAAAAAGTCAGATATAATTTTCTGTATCAATCATTTTTATGACAAATTTAGGACAATATTATTAAATGTATTATTAAGAATATGTTGTTGTTTTTTCAGTTTTCCTTACATAAACTAAGCAACAATTTATGGTCTCAAATTCTAAATGCAAACAAAATATTATAATTAAAACAATATCCTCATATTTCGCACACTAATTCTACAAATTTGCCATAGTTCCCCAAATATCAAACATGTGCATCAAACAGAAACTGTATTCACTTGACAAATCTTGTGAAATATGAATGACACACATAATTATGGGAGTGATACAAATTCTCTACATACTAATATATACAAATATCCCCGATATCTATTGTATGATCATCCACAATACACCCCCACAGCCAATTGTTTTATAAGTATAATGCCTTGTGCTGTGATATATGAATATTGAATTACAGATGATCTTACAGAGAAATACAACAAAACATTTCACAATAGTTATGTCTTTTTTTCTAATTATATTTTCATTCCGTGGCCTTGTGCTTCTGTTTCAAAATGGATAATGATTAGCCATGAAATATGCATTTATTTAAAGTGGGCTTTGAATTAAACGATGAAACTTTACAATCAACATCCTGGGTTCTTTGCACATAGAGTGCACCGGTAATCTGGGGCGACACTTTACATCCATGCATTAAACCCCCTTTTCACAGAGCAAGCCTCAAATAAATTATCAGTCTTAAATGATCACAAACTTAAAATAGTTCAACATGAAATAACAAACAAAAGTTAGAGTCGGCACAAAACATTTGGGTCAGTTAAGGGTACCAGGTGAAAACAAATATGTGTATGCCTGATGGGGCCATTCACATTGACTTATTTTGTATTTAGTATTTTGTATTATACTTTATACATAAAATATTATAAGTTTATTATATATAACAGCTGTAACAGTATCCAGTATCAGCAAATAAATTATGACAGATGACCCTGTGACCTTTAAAATCATAATTCACTAAGGTTATGCTCTAAAGATAATGCATGAAACCATAAACCAAGAAATGTCAAGTAAATAGCAAAAATGAATTTGAGAAGTTACATAAACAACAGTGATTTAACCAACACATGTGTACAAAAGAACATTGTGTTTCTCACAGATTGTGCAATTAATGATGTACATGTCTAAACTTTTCCCTTTCATTACATTTAAATGAACATAAAATATATCACAACAGGTTTCTGTAAAACTCTTTCAGTGCTGGAACCGAATTTTGAAGGCCTTTGCAAACAGTTTGGATCCAGATGAGACACCACAGAACGTGGCGTCTCATCAGTATCCAAACTATTGGCTATTTTTATAGTATTCTTTGAAAAAAAATCGAAGAAAATGCTAATTTAAGAAATTCAGCAGACGACATTTTAGCAGACAACAAATTTCCCAGTATGCAAAGGGTTAAAAAAGTTATACCAATATTCTTAAAGTTGTTTTAGTGTTAACACAATAGAACTCACAATGCAATTACAGAACAGAACCAGAACACTGTGATATTATATGACATAACAGTCTGAAAATGGATTCACGTTAGGCCTGATCACAACATACTCCACTTTTGCTTTCTTTTATTGGTCAGATCTAACAGTGTAATGTACTCTTTTTAACAACAATGTGTTTTTGTAATACAAAAATTAACTTAAAAGAAGTTCCAGCAGAGTTACTATCTAACCATAAATTTAACCAATACACAACAGTTAAATATTTGTGACGATCATACTTAACCCATAATTTGAAATACCAAACAAATATGAATCTGTTTTTTCTTACTGGTAAATGAAATTATTAGAAAGAACAGTAATCCATGTTATTCCAGAAACAAATAAAGTTAGAAGTTAACTCCCTTGCATACAAGTGCAATTGCCTACTCACCTGAGTTTTCTACAATGTAGAAACAAACACATAATCTTAATAGTGAAATCAAAATCACTCAATGACATTTATCTACAAGAAGCTGTGAAGACCATTATTTTTAATTCCATATAATTATGTTTATTTTCTTTCCGACTTTACATATAAAGGGCACTTCCCCAATTGAGGATAAATTATATAATAACCCTTGCTGTCAAAAAATTCCCCAAAAGAAGAAATGTTGTGTCACTGATACTGTATATTTTAAGTAAGAAACATGTCAAAAAATATTAATATGATTTTGAGCAATTATGTACCAAGCAATTTAAAAGACCCATAATGTCGAATCTTGAGATTTCATGACGCTTAAATACCCAATGTCAGGATTTGTCCTGCTTATTTTTCCCAATACGCAAGGTACCGGCGCTTATAACCATAGAGGCAAAAACTCTGTATATCATATCTTATTTATAAAAATAAGGAAACACACCGATCTTGTTAAATTGAGGTCCGGAGTCCGCACCCTCTTTTCATTGATCAAGACAGGCCAACATTTGAACATTTTCGAACCACTGAGCCCGTCTTTACGATAGAGGTCAGCGCTGCGTATGACCCTTGTGGGATTCGGCAGACACAGGGCGTACAGGTCAAGGACACACTGGGGTCGGTTAGTGGGAATGAAGAAATTGGCATCGTAACCGTGGCGTGCCTCATGGTGGTGTGTAACCGCTGTGAACTGCTTGAGGTCACCTTCAGCTGAAAATATATAATATGAGGTTTGTCAAAACAGCGTCAAGGATTTTTAAATGATTTTTTTTAAGTTATCCAGGCCGGGCTTTGTACTCTATTGCTCTATCTCTTGAGCAAATCCGGCCAAGTTATTTAATTCTGAAATGATAACAAGAGGGCCATGATGGCCCTGAATCGCTCACCTGACTATCCAAATACAATCCCAACCCAGATTTCATCAAGATAAACATTCTGACCAAATTTCATAAAGATTGGATGAAAACTGTGACCTCTATTGTCTACACAAGGTTTTTCTATTATTTGACCTAGTGACCTAGTTTTTGACCCCAGGTGACCCAAATACTATCCCAACCCAGATTTCATAAAGATAAACATTCTGGTCAAATTTTATAAAGATTGGATGAAAACTGCGACCTCTTTTGTCTATACAAGGTTTTTCTATTATTTGAACTAGTGACCTAGTTTTTTAACTAGTGACCTAGTTTTTGACCTAGTGACCTAGTTTTTGACCTCAGATGACCCAAATACAATCCCAACCCAGATTTCATCAAGATAAACATTCTGACCAAATTTCATAAAGATTGGATGAAAACTGTGACCTCTACTGTCTACACAAACAAATTGTTGACAGTTTTTCTATTATCTGACATAGTGACCTAGTTTTTGACCTCAGATGACCCAAATACAATCCCAAACCAGATTTCATCAAGATAAACATTCTGACCAAATTTCATAAAGATTGGATGAAAACTGTGACCTCTACTGTCTACACAAGGTTTTTCTATTATTTGAACTAGTTTTTAACCTAGTGACCTAGTTTTTGACCCCAGATGATCCAAATACAGTCCCAACCCTGATTTCATCAAGATAAACATTCTGACCAAATTTCATAAAAATTGGATGAAAACTGTGACCTCTACTGTCTACACAAGGTTTTTCTATTATTTGACCTAGTTTTTGAACTAGTGACCTAGTTTTTGACCCCAGATGACCCAAATACAATCCCAACCCAGATTTCATCAAAATAAACATTCTGACCAAATTTCATAAAGATTGGATGAAAACTGTGACCTCTACTGTCTACACAAACAAATTGTTGACGGACGCACGCACGCACATAAGGACGCCGCACATCACACGGTCACATAAGCTCACCATGTCACTTCGTGACAGGTGTGCTAAAAATACAACAAATACATTTAATTTGTGAAGTCCAACTTTCACTTAAGGTCAAGGAAGAAAATTGTATTATGTTGTCAACATTCAAGAAGAACAAACATTATCATAATGACTCAAATAACATCGGTTTATTTTTTCAAAATATGAGTTTGTTTATGTGGTATTCTGACAATTCCTATAAATCCTGAATGGTCACATCGCATGATCCCTAATTATTTTATTATGAACCCTAAAATAACTGATTTACTCACAGCACTTGGGTAATATGCAATCAATGTTATTATATCACCAAGATCACAAAGAAATGTTATAGATTTGGTACTGGTTACCAATGGGTTTTAAATTAAGAAATAATTATAACATCAAAATTCAAAATTTTCTTATACATCATGGTTTGCAAAGAAACCTCAACAAAATACAAATGTCTCATTCCACCAGCTGTACAATGCAAAACAACTCAAACAGTATCTAACCAAACAGGAGAGAGTTTTTCAAATATAGAGATTCCTTTAAAAGCTTGGTCTGTAAATTGATTTAAAAAGCCTGACAGTTCCAATCTGCTTTCTATCTCTTTAAATACATCCCTTGTTTATCCAGTTTTGACGTAGAGATGGGTTCAAAAATTGAAAATGTGGAATTATAAGAAATAATGGACCTTCTCATGTTTTAACATAAGTTTCATGTGTAAGTTTTAGTGCTGCAACAATCACCAAAAACCGTATTGCAATATATTGTCAGTTCAAAAATCCGTATTGCAATAATATCGCAATATATTGCTAACTTGTACCAAAATTATAACTTGCCAATTACCCGATAATCCTGTATATTCCAGTTTTAAAACAAATTTTGGTAAATATTTACTATATACCGGAAAATGTGCTCAAGAATAACAAGAAACACAAACATTCGCAACTTTTCTTAAGTATCAAATACATTTTGGCATTTGTAACTATTTAAAGATGTGATGAAATAACGTCCAACCCAGGCGTTTTTTTCCACTGAACACGCGTAATTCACCTGACGTGATGTTCCCATTTTTATTCAACACAAAATACACCCATACTTTCCATGCGACGTTCTACATGTCTGTATAATTTTCGCGCGCTTTTTATTGAGACAAATTAAGGATAAAGCACTTTTTATTTGACGCTATAATTTTTTATTATCGCATTAGCATTAAAATTTTGAAGTGTATTTCCGAAATTTGGATTACAAATTTAATAATGCTCAATTCAGAATCGAACGAAACATTTACAGCTGTGCGCAATAAATTCAACGATAATCTGTTCAAAAGCATCGAACGAATGCTCCGATGTAACAAAGTTACTCTGTATAATATACTTTTCAGAATGCTATTTTTACGAAAAAAAATATTTACACTGCTTTGTTTTGTTTACCTTGTTATCATTATTTCGCATGGCTTTTCTGGACGAAATGTGCATGAATTTTTGTAAAATTTTCGTACCGGTATGATGAAAATCGTATCGCAATACAATATGCAGATTGCGTATTGTGATATATTATATAACCGATATACCGGTATATTGTTGCAGCACTAGTAAGTATGGTACATGTATGGTTACTACTTTTGCAAGCTCTAGTTATAAAATGTTTCAAGTATGTTGAAATTACCAATGCAAACATTTAAATAAACCAACAAATCATTCTATCACTTAAGGTCAATTCTGGAATTAATCAAACAACTCCCTATGATCATTTGAAGAAATAACACACCATCAAATTGGATTGGGAAAAAAGTATATCCAGCAAACTTCAAGGAATTCCAGTTTTTGATAGGGTTTTGACACATATTCCTGGTCCAATTACTTGAAATAATACTTTTTTTAATGCGTGTTTATGTGTTTATTCTCATCCCATTCCAGAAGCAGACCTCATTCTGATAAATATTAAAGCAACTTTCTGGAAGTGTTATTGGCTTCCTAGGCAATTCTGATGAGGAATTTGGTAATAAAAGAGTGATTAATTAGTGAATTCAATTAGTAAATTTGATCTAAAAGGATGAGGGTGTTTTCGTAAAGTGAAAATGCCATTCCCAGACTGATGTAATTGTTGGTTTAAGTTTTTGTTTGCTGTATATTTGATGTCAAAATTTGTTTTGTTTGGCAATGATGGAACCCTTTCTAATCATCAATAAGACTATCAACCTTTTAGTACCATCATAGTAACATGGTGAAGGCAGTGAGGTCTTTAAACCCTTTCCCTCTCAGGAACAAAGTGAACATGGCTATGTGCAAACAGCATAAAACCAGAACAGCCTGCGAGTAACTCGCAGTCTGTTCAGGTTTTATGCTGTTTGCTGCTCAGCAGTATCTTATGGTTGGAAATGAAACTTGAATCTAGTAAGGAATGTCTTTAATTAAAATTAACTTCTTTAGAGGACTTAAACTGCTTCAAAATACGTTTATAACTGTTAAAGAGTAAGAGTAATAAAACACACAGACTCTAAACCTGCTGAAAAATCTTAAATGCATGAATTGCTTTAACCCAGATCCATGTAAAGAAGTACACCTAATCAAAAGTGACAAAAAAGATCACCCTACAACAATAGCGGACATCTGAAGACGGCCATTATACATACCAGTACAAGGCAAGAATAATTTGACCATACAAGACCGTTATATTATTATTCCCAACACAAAAGACATGGATGAGGTGAATGGGTAATTACTTTCACAGCTGAATACAAAATTGAGTATTTCAGAAAGAGAAGACTTTAAAGGTAACAACAAGTATATATGATATTAGGCTGTTATTAGACAAGATAATTATGTCCACTTGGGGTCCCGATAATTATTTTCATGAAATCAAAGTTTATTTATACTATCACATTTAGCTTCGGCATAGGAATAATGAGTTATAATTATTGAGTTATAATTATGACAAGTTGCCAATCTAGCATTACTTTCCATGAAATAAGATTTTACAACATCCTCCTATTGAACAGTTTATACTTTTTTAGCATTTTACTACTAATCTATTTCACAAAATTTCCCAATCACACAATTTTAAAATGCCTCATATTAAGCCTAATAACAAAGTATACACGCCAGATAAACAAACCTAGTAGACTATGTTTTCATTTTGATTGGTTAAAGAAGGTGGAGATTAAATCTAAAATCAATTAGTTTCACATCACTTAGTATACAGCACGTCATACTAAATGTAGTAAACTCGTAAAATAAACCCTTCATGAATGAAATATTGAATTATCCAACCACAGACAGACCAAATCAACCATGTGAATCTTATAATTTTGTTCAAATGAAACATATTAAAGATAAACACAGGAAGCACAACTTAAAGCTTTAAGACTGTTCGTATTTTATTTGATTATTTCTAAAATATCCTTAAACCCTAAAACCTGTAAAAATTATAATAGTGCAAACACCTATTTCCTGTTTTCTGTTAAAGAAAAACAAACTATTAAAAAACGGTCATGGCTGTTGAGTTCTTTTCACCTTATATTTCAATAGGGGTCCCTGATTATGATCAATGAACTAACGAGGCCTATTAGGGTTTAAAGCCAAAAAGCGATTCCGCGCGTAAGAATTTGAGCCTATTTAAAGCCTTTCATCTGTGGTTACACAACTCCTGCTGAGCAGCAAATTGATCTGTACAAAGGAAAATAAATCCCCTTTTGTAACAAGCACAGGAAATTGGGGGACAAAGGCCAAATAGGGACCCTGTCAACAATACACACCTTAACTTCTACGTTATTACAGAAGTTTTCACAAAACATATTTATGCACAACACTAATGAACTTGTAAAGGATTGGCAATAATTTAACCCTTTGCATGCTGGGAAATTTGTCGTCTGCTTAAATGTTGTCTGCTAAATTTCAAAAATTAGCATTTTCTTCGACTTTTTTTCAAAGAATACTATCAGAATAGCAAACAGTTTGGATCCTGATGAGACGCCACGTTCTGTGGCGTCTCATCTGGATCTAAACTGTTTGCACAGGCCTTCAAAATTTGGTTCCAGCACTGAAAGGGTTTACGACAGTACCATTTATCGTATACATTTTCAAACATATTACTAATGATTATTGATTCAAATGAAAACCAAAATAGTACAAAATATTTTGCATATCAATTGGCAGTTGTTTCGCTAAACTTTGCAAGAGTTCTTTATCCTTCTTGTTATGAAGTTGCTATTAAAGTGAACATGCGTTGCATTACCGTAAATTCGCGAATATAATACGCACTTTTTTACCTGCCAAATTTTTCTTCAAGTAGGGGGTGCGTATAATATACGAATTTAGATCAGAACAAAAATTTTCCTGTGAAAATGTTCAACTTAATCGTTGTAATTCGCTGCGCGTAAGCCATTTTGAATTACACAATTACATCAAAGGGGGGCAACTGTGCTTACGGTAATTGTCACGGCTACACCGTATAGTACCGTACATGCTAAATAGACCAACCATCGATATTATATATATAATAATAATAATAATACTTATTATTTTATAATTATAATTATCATCTTTCTGAATATTGTCAAATGGAATTAAATGTTATAAAAAAACAGCGTCTCTGTTTCTTTCTTTTGCTGACTGCTTGACCCGGGTGTCAGCAGGTGGCCCATGTGTTATCGGTAAAGGTGCTGAGAAGGGCCATCGCTTGTCAGCGGGACCCGTGTATTCGAGGTGTTGACAAACACATCGCGATCAATATACCGGGGTAGCACTGTGAAACAGATGTGTGATAACGCCAAATTGGTTTGCTATTTTCACAACACAAAAATATATTTTTCCCATTTTGTTGCTTACCCGACGCTTACGCTAGCAAATCTATTTCTCATGTATTTTCCTGTCGAGTCTTTGTCTAAAAGCGCGCGAAAATTAGAGTGGGTGTAAACACTGTCGAACGTAATGTGTACTGGGAATGCAATAGCTTGCCGATATGGTCAATAATTACCGGTATTGCTCTAAATGTCGTTATTGTTTAAAATAATACGTTCAAATAAACTTAATGGAGAAAATATATAAAGACATTTAACATGTGGGAGAACAAATGACAGCGATCACTTTAAACAGGAATCTTCAATCTGAAATTTTATTTTAACAAGTGTGAATACATTTTTTTCGGAAATGACAGTGTCATGGCCGATTTCGGACACTGAATTTTTTAGTGCGTATTTTACTCGGATTTTGAATTTTTACCAAAAAATTTGGACCAAAGTTGGGGGTGCGTATTAAACACGAGGGCGTATTATATTCGCGAATTTACGGTATGACTAATACTCGTAGCAACTGTTAACATCAATAAGCTAATTTTTTATTAATTATAAACAGGAACATTAACATCACAATCAGGAAAATAAACATCTGACAAATACAAATTATCAAATGTTACCATAACGTAAACTTTCAACATCCCTAAAAATGGATATAGAAATGAGCTCATGTTGCCAATTTCAAGGTAGCAGTTTACAGTTACAAACCATAAAGGCATCATATAACCATAATGTATTGAGGAATATTACAAAAGACTCATCACATAAAGGGTATACATTTCTCAACCTATTGTACAACTGTTTGTCACATAAGTTACCCATATCCCAGTATCAGATGCTTTTTAGTTTAATTTTGTTTAATCCTGTAGCAACTCATGCAGTTTACATTTACATGGTATGGCTATTAAAATGCTAATTCAACATATATCAGTAAATTATCATTATCACACTTGCATGATTTTTTTTACACATAATTAACTTTAATATCATACATTTTCAATACTGCTTTTAAAAATATATTTCCAATTCTGCTGAGCCGTGTTTGTTTTTTCACCATTTTGGGAACGGGGCCGGGTCCCTTTGGCTTAGAAAAATCGTGGTGATTTTACTAAAATTTGGAAATTTGTGTTGTTGTTATGGTAACAAATGCTTTGAAATTTAGAATAGAAGTGTTTTCAATATTATATTAACTCATGTTCAACTTATAGAGCTGGATGGGAGCTGAACTAAATATTAAAATAAAACAAGGGCTGTTTGTAAAACATGCATGTCCCCCATATGGGCTGTCAGTTGTAGTGGCAGCCATTGTGTGAATACATTTTTTGTCACTGTGACCTTGACCTTTGACCTAGTGACCTGAAAATCAATAGGGGTCATCTGCCGGTCATTATCAATGTACCTAAAACATTTCATGATCCTTGGCCTAATTATTCTTGAGTTATCATCAGGAAACCATTTTACTGTTTCGAGTCTGTGTGAACTTGACCTTTGACCTAGTGACCTGACAATTGAAAGGGGTCATCTGCCAGTCATGATCTATGTACCTATTAAGTTTCATGATCCTAGTCGTAATCATTTTTGAGTTATCATCCGGAAACCATTTTACTATTTCGAGTCACTGTGACCTTTACCTTTGACCTAGTGACCTGAAAATCAATAGGGGTCATCTGCCAGTCATGATCAATGTACCTATTAAGTTTCATGATCCTAGTCGTAATCATTCTTGAGTTATCATCCGGAAACCATTTTACTGTTTCGAGTCACTGTGACCTTGACCTTTGACCTAGTGACCTAAAAATCAATAGGGGTCATTTGCCGGTCATGATCAATGTACCTATGAAGTTTCATGATCCTAGGCATAAGCGTTCTTGAGTTATCCGGAAACCATTTTACTATTTCGAGTCACTGTGACCTTGACCTTTGACCTAGTGACCTGAAAATCAATAGGGGTCATCTGCCGGTCATGATCAATGTACCTATGAAGTTTCATGATCCTAGGCGTAAGCATTCTTGAGTTATCATCCGGAAACCATTTTACTATTTCAAGTCACTGTGACCTTGACCTTTGACCTAGTGACCTGAAAATCAATAGGGGTCATCTGCCGGTCATGATCAATGTACCTATGAAGTTTCATGATCCTAGGCGTAAGCATTCTTGAGTTATCATCCGGAAACCATTTTACTATTTCAAGTCACTGTGACCTTGACCTTTGACCTAGTGACCTGAAAATCAATAGGGGCCATCTGCCAGTCATGATCAAGGTACCTATGAAGTTTCATTATCCTAGGCGTGAGCATTCTTGAGTTATCATCCGGAAACCATTTTTTACTTTTTCGAGTCAATGTGACCTTGACCTTTGACCTAGTGACCTGAAAATCAATAGGGGTCATCTGCCTGTCATGATCAATGTACCTATGAAGTTTCATGATCCTAGGCGTAAGCATTCTTGAGTTATCATCCGGAAACCATTTTACTGTTTTGAGTCACTGTGACCTTGACATTTGACCTAGTGACCTAAAAATCAATAGGGGTCATTTGCCGGTCATGATCAATGTACCTATGAAGTTTCATGATCCTAGGCGTAAGCGTTCTTGAGTTATCCAGAAACCATTTTACTATTTCGAGTCACTGTGACCTTGACCTTTGACCTAGTGACCTGAAAATCAATAGGGGTCATCTGCCGGTCATGATCAATGTACCTATGAAGTTTCATGATCCTAGGCGTAAGCATTCTTGAGTTATCATCCGGAAACCATTTTACTATTTCAAGTCACTGTGACCTTGACCTTTGACCTAGTGACCTGAAAATCAATAGGGGCCATCTGCCAGTCATGATCAAGGTACCTATGAAGTTTCATTATCCTAGGCGTGAGCATTCTTGAGTTATCATCCGGAAACCATTTTTTACTTTTTCGAGTCACTGTGACCTTGACCTTTGACCTAGTGACCTGAAAATCAATAGGGGTCATCTGCCTGTCATTATCAATGTACCTATGAAATTTCATGATCCTAGGCGTAAGCATTCTTGAGTTATCATCCGGAAACCATTTTACTGTACCGAGTCACTGTGACCTTGACCTTTGACCTAGTGACTTGAAAATCAATAGGGGTCATCTGCCAGTCATGATCAATGTACCTATGAAGTTTCATGATCCTAGGCGTAAGCATTCTTAAGTAATCATCTGGAAACCATTTTACTATTTCAAGTCACTGTGACCTTGACCTTTGACCTAGTGACCTGAAAATCAATAGGGGTCATCTGCCAGTCATGATCAATGTACCTATGAAGTTTCATGATCCTAGGCCTAAGCGTTCTTGAGTTATCATCCGGAAACCATCTGGTGGACGGACCGACCGACGGACCATCCAACAGACGGACCGACCTACATGTGCAAAACAATATACCCCCTCTTCTTCGAAGGGGGGCATAATAAAAATATTGTGTTGATTGTTTGGAAACCCTCCATTTTTTTCTCTTGGGCATGGGGCCGAATACCAGCCCTGATTGTTAACAACAACAAAACACTGCTGGGCACACATGATTTCAAATGTATTCCTTTGTAATGGTTTTTTTTTTTAAATAAACAAGATGCTTACTTGATAAACACTTTAAACACATAGTTGGAGAGATAAATGCATAAAATATGACGGTTGTGATCAATAATTGTCATGGGTGGGAAATCAAGTTTTTTAATTGAATGCCTCTCTTTGATCAATTGAACATGTCAGTTTCGAATTGACTTTAAAACCCAAGACAGAAATAAATGACATCATAATTAGAGCCCTTGAACCAATGAAAATAGCTTTTATCTACTTACTTAAGTCATAAAAACTCTATGTTCCTTTCAAAGATCTATATTTACATTGCAATAAAAAGTAACTTTAACAATTTTCCCATACTAGTGAAATGAACAGTTTAACTCCGGTGAATGCCATATTTACACACAAGATAATCATGAGTATATTTGATAAGCTCTGCGAGAATGCAGGTATTGCAACTCTTGCATTGATTGAATCATGATTGCATAATATGATTATATAGATTAAATAAACCAAAATTTACCAAATTTGATGGTACATTAAAACGTGCTATTATAAGTATTTAATTTGAATGAGATGTTTATTAAACCTGCATCATATTATACATTATCAGTGCATGTCATTGATAATTTTGAAAAAAGCGTATCTGGGTCATAGCGTTTAAAATTGCATTTAACCCTTTCCCAGTCTCAAAAGCAAAGTGAAAATGGCTACATGCAAACAGCATAAAACCAGAATAGCCAGCTAGTAACTTCGCAGTATGTTCAGGTTTTAAGCTGTTTGCTGCTCATCAGTCTCTAAGGGTTGGAAATGAAGCCATTAAAACTTGAATTTTATTATTTTATAAGAGAGGTCTTTAATTAAATTCAACTTTCTATGGGACTACAAACACGTGAAATAAGGAGTAATGGATTAAATAAAAAAGTCTTTATGATGTACTGATAGTGCATCCGCTTTAGCTTCTAGAGGTCCCGGGTTGGAACCCAAAAAGTCACATTTTTGTATTCCATCTATTCCTTGTAATTATAATTACTTAAAATTAGTATAATAACTTAAAATTATCAAACAATTATTACAGTTTTGTTAGTAAACTCATATGTCATTTTTCAAATATACGAAAATCTGTCAACAAGTATCTTTAACCAGTGTGAATAAAAAAGATCCCATAAAAGGACGCACAATATGCAGACCTCATCAATTCCTAGGCAGCTCTCTCTACATTCCAAATAGAGATCACTTGCCATTGATATGCACATATATATGTCAGGCACGTCTTTCCAGTCTAACTACAGTCTTGTCGCCTGACATATACATTAACAAGACCAACATAACTATGGAAAATCAAATTGAATGAGAAGTATCAATATTAACGTCCATCCGTTTCAAAAATATCTTGAGGGCCTAGTTTTCACTTGCACAATGGGTGCCCCCATTTGCCATACGTATGAATTCCGCACATGAAGCTTATAAAAATATAATTATGCAAATAGCCCCACAAAATGTGACAAGACAAAGATCCAAGGATACCACTTTTCTCCATCTCTTGGTCTGCTGTATTATTCATGTCACCTTGTAACGGCGCAGTCCAATGGTGGGCATTTTGTCACATTAAATATGGCAATGGAGATGTGGAGTCAGCAAAAATTTAAACCAGGGTAAAAATATAGTAAAAATAGCAAAATTTACTCTGGAAAGTTATGCAAATTAACCAATTACATGTATATAAGAAAATAATCTAATCAGGATCATTGAAAACAAACCACTTCAAAATTGACAAAATGCATGGGATTAAGGGTTATATTTACAGAAACAGAATGGGGTATTACACAATTTATCATAATGAATTACAGAATGTGGTAAGGGGAATACATACCATTATACATGTGTGTGGGTTTTTTTTGTATTGTTGTTTTTTGGATATTGTGTATTAGTATTATTATGAGTATTATTTTGGAGGGGGATCACCCATAAAATAAACATTTGCATCTGTTCAATTTGTTGTAGATGGTGCATGACTTGATCTTGTGTAAGAGCAGTGTACTGGTTCAGTTATTCTCTGATTCAAGCAAATATGGCTGCTCTGTAAGCGCAGCGGTTTGTACACACACTTTTCACATGGGTTCAATGCCCTCTCCTGGGGATTGTAAGCTTGGTTTCCTTATTGGAAAGGTTGGGGTTGCTGCCCAGGTACACTGGTTTCCCCTCACAGCACAAGACAACACTAACATTGAATATTCAGTAAAAAAAATCAAAAAGCTGGAAATTGCAGCTATAATTCAAAATTCATCCCATTTTTGTGAGTCTTGTAAAGATGATTAGTATTAGGAGTGCTAAGCCATCATAAATTCAGCCTGGAGCCCAGAAGGACTTCGAAACACACACAATGCAAGTAAATGGTGTCATCAAACCACATCCTTAAGGCATTGACCCAAATTGGAAAACATTCCTTTATTGCCCAATCTCCCTTGTTCTCCAATTGATACAATTGTGTGGCTAATAAAACCAACATAAATCACTACCTGGTATCTCATCAGATACTGGTGTACAAAAAAATGGCATCCTAATTCTTTCCTGTCATAAATGGTTGAACAATTTGAACTGAAAGATAATGTTCGCTGAAAATCAATGTCCTAAATTCTCTGTGATCTGTTTATAAGTCAATATTTTCACAGGTTTTAAATCTTTAAAATACTGCACCTTAAACATAATTCTACAAGGAATTAAAGCTTATTAAATAAAGATCTTACAAGAGCTGATAAGCCTGTTATCACCAGTAAATTGAATTACCAAGTGCCAACATAACTGGGTTACAATTTTAAGCATCTGCCATTAGTGACAAACTACAAACATTCATACCCTAGAGTTACAACTCAAGTCATATAGACATCATTTTAAGCCATTCAATTATCTTTGAATGAGAAAAGCACAACATTCAATATTCATAATTTCCTTCCAGCACTTAAACAATTGTCACTCCCATTTTGGACCCAACTCATATTTCTTCAGCATTGTGAACAATTTTTTTAATATAAATTATTCATGTCTTTCTAGGATAATATTGCATATATACTTGGCATTTCATTGTGAATTTTAATATTTAATTATTACAACTCATTTGTGTTCATAATTGTGAAAAAAATAAAAAATAAATTATTCATGTATTTTTATGATAATATTGCATTATACTAGGCATTTCATTGTAAATATTAATATTCAATGATTACATAGTTGGAATGCAATTTTCACTCAATAGAGAGATGAAAGGATTTACTCTGCAAACCCATACAGAAACCTCACTGTTTGCATAGTCTATCTGTTTGACATGGCTTTAATGATATTTAAACAACATTTGGACCTCAGTATTAGCAAAACACAGTCATCAGAATAATTATTTACCTTATACAAATCAATACATTGATTTTTAAATCCGATTGGGCTTGTTACCTCACCATGCAAGTATTTGACAGATTGTGAAATATCAACTTACCTTTTATATAACCACCCATCTGTTTTGGGTCAAAGATGGCACCGACCTTGTATTTTTTATGACATTTTAAAGGCTTAATTAGACAATACAGAGTAGGTATTTTCTTTAATAGAATTCTTAAAGAAGCTCAACTACACCACTCAGTGAGAAAAATGGGCGACACCTGAACATGTTTAAATTATATCATTTTATAATTGTGGAACAAAAAAAACACTTTCCCAATGTTCAGCTCATAGTACAGGATGACCAAAATGTAAACGCAGTTCTAATTATGTTCACACAATTATTAAATCTCCTTGAGATTAAGGCTTATAATCTTGAGACAATCTCAAGTCAGTTTCCTTGGTATAAAGGACCTGTACACGCAATATTTGGTGAAGATCTTAAGCACACTCCAAAAGAGGGGATTGAACCTGGAATCACTCTATCATAACACATACACCATAGCAACCATGCCCCTACAATAGTTTCTATATGAGCAGCATAGTGTGAAAACGGGTATTATGTCATAGGCTACCGGCATGATTCAAGATTGCACTACCCATTCGCGCAGTCTTTACTAGATTTACTCTATTGGCTAAGGCTTGGTAATGTTTCAGTAGTGGACAAGCCGGTCACTGACCAGACTGACTGCATGTGGCATAAGACCCATTTTCGCACGACACAGACCATAAATATTACACTTTTAAGAATGTAAGTGACTTCAAATAAAAGAAATATTATTTACCTTAAAACCTTATTGATACTTAAGACTATACTTCTTTGGAAATGTTCATGTTGTCTCCCAAGACGAAACAAGTTTAATTCTATTAGTAATCAATCTAATATTTCATAAGCCATTTAAACAGAGTATTATGTCATTGTAGCTCCCGGTCAGGTCATTGTTTAAATCCGCAGGCATAACCTGAAAGATCCCCATGATTACCCCAGAGCAGGCAGTTGGCCATACATGGAACCATATGTTTTATCTCATGAAATACAAAACTACTATGTCGTTGTTTATAAATCCATTCAATAATTTTCTATAACATGCAAAGTTGCAATTAATTTGCAATGCTCACTCACTCTGAAATTTTTGTGATTCTTATTATATTGTTGCCACCTGAGTTTCCGAATGATCCAACACAATTTGCTTTAACATTTATGAATTACAAAAAGCATTCATCAAACTTATTCAAATGCAGATTGCCATTTCACAATTTTCGGAACAGAGTGGATTAGAATTAGAACAAAGAAAGCAAGCAACTGTAAAAGTACTTTGTGTACTTAAAAATATTCAAAAAACAAGGCATAAAGTATATATCATAAAGAATTCCATTGACACATACTTATGTCTGATAGAGGAAAATGAAGAGCAATCATGCAGTGAGAATCAATGACCTGGGTCAATTTCATTCATAGTGTCTGTCTCGAAAAGAGGTTTGCAAATATTGATGTCTGGGACGGGCATTTTGAAGATGAATTTACAAATCCCATATCTGCCAAACAATTCTGTTACAAATACAGACATCATACAGTACATTTACACTAAATCAGTGGAGTTCTGTTATCGAAAGCATCAAACATAATGGGGAAATTTTTTTAGAGATTAGTCTATATTGCATGCATTTGTGACCTTTACCTTTGATCGATTAATTTCAAAATAGACAGGGGTCATTATGAAACCTGCCTTCAAGACAAAGCAATAAATATGACTCTAGAATAAAGTGTTAAAGTGTTTACCAGTTATTGTGTGGGAAATGCTCTCATTTTACATGTTCCATTTAAATCTTGACCCCTTTTTTGATTGACCTCAATATTGACCTATATACAAGGGTGTGATTGAGGTGAAGTCTGAGGGGAGGAAAATTATGTCGACTGTTTTTGACTACGCAAATCGCGTGCAGTCAATTATAAACCTTAAAACAGACATTCAAATAAGCACTTTCTTAAACTTCATTACAAGATTTATTCATGGAAACCTTTTTAACTTCACATTTAACATATTAGATAAACAAAGTAAACATTATAAATTTTGTTCAAAAACAATATGTGCTCCGATCCCTGTGAACAATGACAGAAAGCTTTCAGTTGAGCTCAATGTCTTTACCTTGGAAATAAGGTCAACACTGTTACAGTCTTAAACTAACACTTTAACACAGGCTGCATAGTGCAATATTTTGTACATGGAATAGATCACTGCCTTACCAGGACAGTATCTTCCATACCCATTCGGAAATTGGTATAGCTTTCTGCTTTATATCCACTGTAGTTTCTATTCCCATTGGAAGTTGTTTTTCAATAATTTGTCAATCTCCGAGATTTTGTGAAATTCGTTTGTTCAATAATCTTTATTTTCGCTTCACAATGTCGCCATTTGCACACAAATCAGCAAGGAATTACCCAAACAAAATTTAAAGACCTACTTTTATTGGAAGATGGGGAAACAACAGCAAATGATATCGCTCATTTAAAAAATGCTCAGGTAGAATCTACTAGTGTAAACTGCAGAGAGGTTTCGCAGGCCTGGATACTTCGGGCTGTTTAAGAAATACACCCGGGTAATCGGTCATTACCCCTCCCCAAACTTTTTTTAACGAATTTTCACAAATCTCAGAAACGACCCCCGGACAAACCGATCCGCAGAAATCCGCCTAAAATTCACAGCCCTGTCTATATTTCATTTCCTCTTGATTACCAGCATAGTAAGTTGCATCAAGGTAGGTCAAAGCCAAAGCGTTCTTTAGTTATCCTGTGGAAACAAACATGGACTGTTATTAATACAACTGACATGCCTTACAAACATCTTTTGTAACAAAAGAGTTAATTATAGAATTGTTTTCAACCACACAGAAAACAGTTCCTTTGGCTGTTGAGGTCATTAGACTTCTTACAAGGACTCCTTTTTGGTTACCAATTAAGACAAACTCTGGGAAAAGTGGGCTCTATGCATGTGCGTAAAGTGTCATCCCAGATTAGCCTGTGCAGTCCCCACAGGCTAATCAGGGACAACACTTTCCACCTAAACTAGATTTTAGCTAAGAAGAGACTTTCTTAAAAAGAATAATACCATAAAAGTGGAAAAAGTGCGACTGCACAGGCTATTCTGGGACGAACCTTTATAAAACACATGAATTTAGCCCTGTTTCCCCAGAGCAATACTCAGTTGTCTGTAACTGGGACTTCCCCTCCCCCTCTAGCTCCTGATCACCACGAGGCAACCAGGCCAAATGAACCTATTACATTATGGTCCATTTAAACAGCTAATAACTATACATTTCTTATGTCAGAGTCCTTTGGAGAAAAATAACTCTAGGGAAGAGGTTATGATAAAAATCCAACAAATCATGAATATATCAGCAAGATACAAAGGAGAGATCATACAAAATACAGACAGATCCTAAAAAGAAACACAATGGGTTGCCAGATTTAAAGTACAGTCTTTACCTCGATAACAATATCCAAAATAATGGTGAAAGAATTGTTAAAATGGATTTTAATTACATCTTAAAACTAATTTTAATGCACCTATGCCATAATGCATTTGACATTTCAATAATGCCAAAAATTGCATGTCACTTTTTCAAACTAAAGAAAAGAGTTTAATGGTTAATTATGGGCAGCCATTAAAATGTTATTGCCATACAGACAATTCGAATTCAAGAGCTTCATGCAAAACTGTTCTATCTTAAACAATATCGTCAACATATACAACAGTTTAGTGAACATTTACCCTTAAAATGTGTGTCACTCGGTGGAAAAAAGCAATTGTATTGCTGCAGCCAGCATTTTTGGCTAGTCATTATATGTTGAGACATGCAAAGTCTTAAAATCATTCACTCAATCACAAGATATGGATGGCTTAATGGATTCTGACACATTAATTACCGGTTGCGCTTCCACTAATGCATTACTGTATTGCAAATCCTGTCAACGGACAGCCAACATTTCAGTGCCACCTGCATCATGCAGTTGACAGGTGACAATTATTACCGGTCTGTAAAACCGCAACATGACTTTCGCTTCCATTAGGATCTTCAGTTCATAATTGCAATTTAATTATTACAGTAACCAGATTAGGGCACATAAATTACAATCACATTTGTCTTCCTGTCAACAACATAACATATGACACTTGAGGAGTCCTTAAACAATGTTGATTATTTGCAGAACATTATTGTTGATGTCTTTTGTGAGGGAGACAGGATATTGATATGGATTACTTAAAAATTAATCCAGCCAGTAAATATTTAATTTGAATAATCAAACATTCATGGAAATTTATTTGATTTAAAAAAATGTTATATAAAGGTATTTTTAATTGTACAATAAAGCAACTGACACAGTTTATTTAGACAGGTGGCACAGTATTTTTCGACATGTGCTCACAGACCATTTTATGAATAAATCCTGGAAGCTAAAAGTGATATTATTATCTGAAATGTCTGGCAGTTACTATCAAACTTATCTGCATGATTAGTTTTAATTAATTTTTGGGATCCAATTTAATACCAATAAGATTGGTATCCTGCAGTATTTGAGCTCCCATTTTAATCAAGCATCCCTTTAGGACACGTGGCTCTCGTGTCCACCTGATTTACTGCTTTCAATTATCCATGGACAATATTAATGCCAGCCTCAAATGGTGTACCATATTACAAAATGTATACAGACATACTTCTCTGTTGCAATTAACACTAGGAAATGAGGTTAATAACAATTGGGGCTCCCGCAAAAGTCATGGTTTGCACTCACAAATCAGGGATTATTAAAAGTAGAATTGTGGAACCTCAGAAAAAATGAATGTGTATCAGCTGACCAATTGACTTTGTTGCAGGAGGATTCAAGTATAGCGGCAGTGGACACTGTATTGAGTACAGTAATGAGAGAAATATAAAGATTAATATCAGCCATGGATGCAATTAATGCCTTAAAGCATCCATTATACCACCCCACTGGTGAGTCATGCATACAATTTGAACACAAGGGCCATGATTGACCTACAATGCTCACCTGAGTCAACTGTAAACTATCTGTTAAAGAACTGACCTCAGGTGATCTAGTTTTTGCTTGAACTTTAAAATGACCTTCATAATGCAGGACTTTTCCAGGTGTATCTACATGTCTATTGAACGAACCCTGGATTCCCAAACCGAATTTGTAAAAAAAAAAACCAAATTTGAAAAAAAATCCTGCACTTCATCTCAGGTGAGCTAAAGAGTATAAGGTATTTCAGGAAGGTTTAAAATCTAGAAGATTTCCAACTGTTATGTGTCTACAATTTAAAACAAATACTTGCAAAACCAAAATAGGAAGACAATAAATTTGTTGATTTTATTTTTCACCTTTCTAGTTTGCCGAATATAAATAGGTTTTAATTAAGGGGCCTTTTCACGTTAAGGTAAATTTACAAAATTAAAAAAAGTTGTTTCAGATTTGCAAATGTTTGTTTTAGTTATGATATTTGTTAGGAAATAGTAATACTGAACATTTACCATGCTCTAAAATATCCATTATATGCATCTTTTGATGATTTGAAAACCTGAAAATTATCAAGCATTGCAATGCGATTGAATTATTTGGAAAGTTCTGTTGTTATCGTTATATTTTGGGAAACTACGAGGATTGCTTTTAAGTAAACAAGAGATGTGTTTGTCAGAAACACAATTCCCCCTTCTGTGCCACTTTGAAGCCATATATTTGACCTTTGACCTTGAAGGATGACCTTGACCTTTTATCATTCAAAATGTACAGCTCCATGAAATACACATGCATGCCAAACATCAAGTTGCTATCTAAAGCGACATAGAAGTTATGAGCATTTTTCGAAACCTAAATGCGAAACCTAAATGCAAAGTGTGACGGAAAGACAGACAGACGGACGGACACTCTGATCACTATATGCCCTCCTTCTGGGGCATAAAAATACATCTACTCAATTAGCATGAGCACGGATGGTCGAGTGTTCTAGGCGGGAGACTTTTTACTCCAGGACTCCAGGGATCAGTGGTTCTAGCCCAGTTGCTGGTAACTTTGTTTACCTTTTTTTAATTATATTCTTGTTATTTTACTGGAGATTTTTAGGTCCAATGTTTAAATTTATCAATAAAAAGCATTTAATGACAAGCTTCAATACATGCCAAAATCTGTGAAAAGGCCCCTAATGGAAGGAAATTCCACCATTTCAAACAACCATTTCTATGTGATGTCGGACATCTGTAACAAATTAGACCCACTAAAGGAACCAAAATAAATAAATAAATGTCCCCTACACAAATCTTACACATAGGTATTTATTTTCCTAAATATTTACTTGTTATTTATTAACACTGACCTTGGGCCATTCAATGTGTATGATTTTGTCCTTTATATACACTGGGAAGCCTAAATAAGTAACACATTTAATGTCTGAATGATAAATTCACAGAACTTTCAATTTATTGTACCATCAGTGCCTGAATCAAATATTTTCAGATATTATTTATTTGTATTGTGGTTATATTAACTTTAAAAGTCACCAAAGCCAACTGTTATCAGTTGTTATTATTGAATGTTTTGATCTCCAAGCAAAAAAAAATACGGCCACAAGTTTCACGATTGTCTAGGTTCAGAAAGGAAGTGGTTTTTTGAGCAAATATTGACAAAATGTTAGTTTCCTGTTGACAGAGGTGGTTTACAAAATCATTTGTCTCCATTGAAAAACACAAACAAGCGGAAATCTAAATTTGGTTGCTGTGGAGAAAAATTCAAGACAGCTTGATATTCAGAGATTTTGGATTCTGATTACAATGCACAATGCCTTGTTAGTTGTGTATGTCCCTAGCAAGTATTTCACAATTACTTAATACATCAAAAGTTACTAAAATGGAAGATAACAAATATTTATGCATTTTGACAAATATACTCTCAAAGTCGACTCTTATCCCAAAACACAGCTTGTTTAAAAATTAACCTGTTTATAGAAAATTTGCCTATTTACATATAAACCCACTGACCTTTCAGGTAATACACAATTCAATTCTACAGTCAATCCCCTTTAATTAACATGGAAGTCATATGTGGTCAGTTATCTTAAAATTGCATGATGAATAACAAAGATACAGCCAGAAAAAGCCTTTTCTAGCAAAAGTTTGCCTTTGACCTCTACCCGTGACCTAGACCTTAGATGTAAACAGAAAGGTTTTTCACGCGAAATGCTGTCTCTTCAAGGTGCTGGTTAGTGGGAGGTTACTTTAAATTAGCTTTGTGATTGCCAAAAATATCATCCAGACCAGCTGTTTTTGGCCAAATTTGAACTTTGAACTCTGAGGTGTGACCTTGACCTTTTAGGCAGGGAGACTAGAGTTAAAAGTTAGAGTGGCAAAAATATAGCTGAAAGAATATTCGAAACTGTTTAAAGCCAAATTAGACATTCAACAAATTAAGACAAATTTTGACATTTGAGGTAGAAAGAAGGATGTTATTTTACAGGCACCATGTCATCTTATTATAGTGTGCACTACAACATTGACCAGAGCACCTCAGTCTTATAATATTCATTATAACCTTTTGCCACTTAGATACGCATTTGTAGTCCCTTAGAAAGTTTAATTTAATTAAAGACCTTTTAAACTTTATTAAAGTTTTTAAGGCTTCATCTCCAACCATTAGATACTGATGAGCAGCAAACAGCATAAAACCTGAACAGACTGTGAGTGACTCGCAGGCTGTTCTGGTTTTATGTTGTTTGCACATAGCCATCTTCACTTCAAGTGGCAAACGGATAAAACACCAGTCCTTTTGATAAAAACAAACTGAAAATTTGTCTAAAAACGATAACTCTATTTAAAATCTTTACATTTTTATAAAATCAAATCAAATCAATTGTTGTGAAAAGATGTGCTCCAATACCTGAGAGTCCTGTCCTAATCTTTATTAAAAATAGAACACATTTTTTCTTCCATGTCGCTCAGAATAAACGTTTATGGATATTTACGATAAACAGTAGTCTTCTTTCCCAATTAATGAATCTGGAAATGGATTTCAAACAGTGAAATGCAGAATTCCTATAGCCAATAGCTAATGTACTCTACAGTGGAAATAGTCCATTACTTTGTACAAATATGTACGGGTATAGGTATATAATAAAATATACTATACTGGATATTTATCAATTTAATGAAACAATTATTATGCCTACAAAGTGAAATGATAAGCTTTAAATTACATGCTCTTTTAATACAAATTTAAATTAAGAGCAACAGGGCATCAAGTCAATAGGGAACAGTATCTGAACATTAATTTACTTGTATCTTTTTCTCATGCTTTTAAAAGCTACTGGGGAACATGCTATAGCCCAATAGTCCAATTAGAGGACATAAATAACCATCAGAGATTATTTATTGGCCACACACATGTTTGCCTTTTTCCAATAATCTTTAAATTGGTTTATTATCCTTCTCCTGCAATAAGCTTCATCATGAAGTAAAAAAAAGAGTAGAAAAGTGCATCTTAAAAATTTAGCTAAACGAAAAAATGAAAATTCATAACCTCTGATCTTTAAAGGGACTTGTTTATCAAATTGACAATGCTAAATAATTCACAATGCATGTATGGATTATATTCAACCAAGAAAAATAGACTTACAAACTAAAAAATCTATTTTTTATTTTATCTTTAGCTGTGTATTATAATTATATTAAAAAAATAAAGATCAACATTGAGTAAATTCATACTGAATCTAATATTCCATCTTACGACATTTAATGTAAAAATAACTGTTCTCATTCAGAGAATACATTTGGAGTCTGCAAACTTACTTGTAAAATGCTATATTGTAAATTATGAGTAAAGATTATATATATGCAATAAACATGTCAACCGTTTGTATGATACCGATCACATTAAAAGATATTGCAATTTATTACTGGTGAAACGCACCTATTTGTTTACTATGTGACGTCAATCTTATGAGTCTATTCATTTTACAATCATTCAAAACAGGTTTGAATTTAAATGATTTTTTACACCAGGAGTAACTGACTGATGTCCTGTAATTATGTTGTCTCTTGTATGGGAGCTTGATCACAGGTCTGCAAACACACAATTTACAGACCTTTTAAGCAGTGATCAATAAGGATCGAACATTGTATTCTATTAACAAAAAATATCTTTTCAATGACTGTTCACCAATAGCAGATCTTTAACAAAATTATACATTAATTACAGGGGTGCCAACAGTCTTTTTTGAAAACAAACTAGGATTTCACCATAATTAAAAAACAATTATTAGTTTAAAAAGATTTGTTAAAACATGACGAAAATCCAACCCACGCATACACAATTTCTATATTGTCTATGTCATCCATACCCAACAAGGCCAAATCATAAGCTAAATTAAAATCTGAAATTCACATTTTAAACATTCCAATGACAGGGTCCAATATACGTAAGTAGATGGACAGATTCATCAATGTAAACATTTTCAAGAGAGGACAGAAAGAACATCCATTGTTGAAATGTTTACACAGATTACATATTGATCACACCTACATTTTGTCTATCAAATACCAGGGCTTTGATGAATGTTTGTAATCAAGCATGCTCAATTTCAGCCATGGTATTTATAATTGCCTTGTTTTTTTAGGCCTTGATTGAGTGTGGTTCAAGTTTTCAAATAAATATTAGCCACAATATAGAAAAGCAAGCTTCATGCATTGTGCGAAAAGTGTCATCCAAGATTAGGGACAATACTTTCCTCTTCTATGGAATTTTATGTTGAAAGGAAGTTTCTACTTAACAAAATTCAGTCTAAACAGAAACTGCCATCCCTGATAAGCCTGTGCCAACTGCACTGGCTATCAGGGACGACACTAAACATGCACATAACCAGGTATTATACAAAAAGTGCATCATATATACACATTTATCAGAATTATTATCAACCCATGCAAAAGATTTCAGACCTCAGACATTTCCTAAAAAGTTTACTGAGGTCAATTATTATTCTTAAAACTGTCAGTCCTTGTGTCGGACAAAAAAACGTGTAAAACTTATTTTTGGTTAAAAATGAAAGCAAAACTGGGACTTTGTAACACAAGAGATGTGTTTGTCAGAAACACAATGCCCCCTATTGCGCCGCTTTCAAGCCATATATTTGACATTTGACCTTGAAGGATGAACTTGACCTTTCACCACTGAAAATGTGAAGCTCCATGAGATACACATGCATGCCAAATGTCAAGTTGCTATCTTCAATATTGCAAAAGTTATGACCAAGGTTAAAGTTTGGACGCCGCTTTGAAGCCATATATTTGACCTTCGACCTTGAAGAATGATCTTGACCTTTCACAACTCAAAATGTGCAGCTGCATGAGAAGCACATGAATGCCAAATATCAAGTTCCTTTCTTCATTATTGCAAAACATATTCATTATTGCAAAAGTTTAACCAAAGTTACTAAAGTTGGAGACAGAATGACAGACAGGCTAAAAACAATATACCCCCCCCCCAATCATTCAATCCGGGGGCATAAAAAAAGCTTATGTGTTATTTACTTCAATGCATTGTTTAATTTTAAAACAAAAGAGATTTTACCCACAAGTCGATTACTTGCTATCTGTGCTGGTGACGTAACAAAGCGTGATGATTTTGTTTGGAAAAAAAGGGAAAAAAAACAGCTTATGGAACTTTGTCCACAAACTTCCTTGAATTGAGCAAAACATAATAAGACTATGTTATTTCAGTGTTTGAAATTAACAATTCATCGAGCACACGCTCGTTTATTTCATAAAATAACCTACAACTAAGTGGTGTTATAAATAAACTTCCCCATGTTTCAGTTCCAGTACCCGAGTGTGAATACTTTGATTGTAATAGACACCATTGAAGTGAATCATACTGCATTCCTATGATAAAGACATCCATTAAACTAGTTCACACTAAAATAGATAATTTCAAAACATGTTAGGATCACCAATTGAGGAATTCCCAATGACAAAACTCTACTTACTTTTAAATAAAGAACGATTAATGTACGTATTGTGAATTCATTCAGGATAAAACTTCAATTGATGCACAAAGTGACACAGAATCAGTTCACCTAACACACACACAATTGTAATATAATTAATTAACTATAAGTTCTTTTAACTTTACCGATACATTAAAGGCTCATCCGTTTATGTACTAATTATGTATGTTTTGTTTACTTGTGATCGGCAATTATTTCTTGATCGCCTCTTTTAAGCTCATTTCAGAAATTATGGGAATAATATTATTTTGTAATTATTTTTTTATTATAATTATTTATCACTCATAATGGGCTTCTCCGCTTGTTTTCATGATTATTGTGTTGTCCATGCACGTTTTATGTATGTTTAGTTCACTTGTGAGTGTGTGCATGTGTGTATGGGAGTGGGTGTATTCGTGTGCGCGTGTGTGAGTGTGGGTGTATGCGTATGGGCGTGCGTGTGTATTATTATCTTTATTATTTATTTATTTTTGCATTTTGCTTTGCCTACGTTGTTGTTAATTTTATTGTGAATTTATGTTGTCCTCATGTGCCTACTATGGCGTATTGGATAGAAATAAACACCTATACATACATTAATAATTGTAGGATAATATTTGCAGTAACACAAGAACAATTCTAACAATCTGATACAGATCTAGGCAGATACATGTAGCTATCAACATGTTAAAGTACAAATAAACAATATTGATAACCAACCATCTCGATATCACCAGATAGACGAGATATCTCCTGATACAAGAACAGTATCAAATTGGGGGCTATCAGATTTGGGCACAATCAGCAATATCATATATAAGAATATTATTATTGTAGCCGTGCGTTTTTTTTCCACCATTTTGAGAAATGGGGCCAAGGCCATTTGGATTGGGAATGTTGGTTATTGTTTTGACTATTTAGGTGTTGTTTGTTTTTGTTTGTTTGCAAAAAAATACTTAAGAATTCAAAATAAAAGTGTTTTCAATATTCAATTAAAAAAGGTTTTACTAATCATCGAGCTCTCGATTAGGAAAAAATTAGGCCAAAATATTAGTTTTGTACTGCAGAAAATAATGTTTGTTTTGACAGTAAAAATCCATTCATGTACAAAATAAACAATTTTAGCCCCAAATTTAACACACAAAAATCACCATTGTTAAAAGACAATATTATGCATTTATCCATTCTTTGTTGACATTGCTCCCTTGAAAGGTTCAGTGTTTGTAACCAAGAAAAACATGCAAGAATTTTTAACAACTGAATCAAGTAAGATTCATACTTCAACCACAAAACTATACAAGAGCTGTCAGAGGACAGCGCGCTCGACTATTTGAGGGCTTGACAGTATAACGTAAGCCATCATGGAGAAATTGTTCATATTCAATAATTTAACAGACGATCTTTCAAAATTAAAAAAAGGGGAAAAAAAATTGGAGGGGGGCTAGGAGGGGTTGAGAGGGGGGTTTAATGTGGGGTGTGGTCATTTATTAATGATCTTTCAAAAATAAAAAAAGGGGGAGGGGGGGGGCAGGGATTCTGGGTTGGGGAGTGGAGTATTGTTTGGGTGGAATCCATTGTAGTATTCTGGTAAGTGTTGTTTTTTTGTCAAATTATTAATAAAATCTGATCATAAATAAAGAAGTTAAGGCAATGTAACTAAAGTAATATGCATATTATAATGGAAAAAGGGCCATAATTCTTAAAAAATGCTTAATACAGTTTTCTGCTCTTGTTTATAGATTGAGGTCATGTTGGTTAAGATGTTTGCAAAATATGAAAGCAATTATGTCAAGGGACATTGAAAATATTTGAGGTGGTAAGCAAACTTTAACATAGATTTATCAATAATATGCATATTCTAAGTGGAAAAGGGGCCATAATTATTACAAAATGCTTGATAGAGTTGTCTGCTCTTGTGTATAGGTTGGGGTCATGTTGGTCAAGAAGTATGCAAAATATGAAAGCAATATGTCAATACATTGAAAATATTTGGGGTAGTACTCAAACTTTAAGATTAGCTCGCTAACGCCAACGCCAACTCAAACGCTAACACCAACGCCAACGCAAACGCTAACACCAACGCCGGGGTGAGTAGGATAGCTCCACTATATATATTTCATATATAATAGTCGAGCTAAAAATGCTGAAGACTTCAATTAAATATATATTTTTATCTGATTTATGGGCATTTAAATACTTAGAATAGTTTATACTCAGTTTTTCCAATTAAATACCAAAAAAACTTGAGCTTTGTCACAGACGTGACGTATACCCCCACATGCCGCATTGACACAGACTATTTTGCATGCTGTCTGCACAAAACAAGAGAATCTAATTCATGGTGATTTTTAAGAATTATTATGAACATATCATTTATGGCCATTTTTGACCTTTGAACTCAAAGTGTGACCTTGACCTTGGAGATATCGAAATAAGTCTTTTGTGCGACACACCGTCCAAGCATGGTGAACAAATGATTTTAAAATGTCACAATGAACTGAACATAGTTATGGCCTGGACAAGCTTATTTATGGCCATTTTTTACCTTTAAACTCAGAGTGTGACCCTTACCTTGGAGATATCGACACATGACCCTCAATCCATTTTAGGGGAAGCAGGTTGCTACCCTCATGAGGGGGAATTTTCGCGGCGCTTCCCTTTTTGGGGGATTTTTTTACTTACTCTCTCTCATTATTACATTTGTACGTGTTTGCACTATATTAATTTATTTTTTCATAATTTAGTATGTTTGACAAGATTAAATTGAAATAGAATTGAGATGTAATAATAATGAGACACATCTTTCTATTCAAAAAAATATTTAAAAAATATAAAAAATTCTCAGGGGGCATTTTCCCCCCAACAGGGAAAAAAAGTATACTTTTCAGGTGGGGGACTGCGGCCGAAATTGATAGATTGAGGGCCCTGCGACGTAATTCTTTCGCACGACACACCGTCCAATTATGATGAACAAATGTGCCAAATGATTTTAAAATCTCACATTATGAATGACAAAGTAATGACCCAGACAAGCTCATTTATGGCCATTTTTGACTTTTGAACTCA
Organism: Dreissena polymorpha; assembly: GCF_020536995.1. Classification (NCBI taxonomy): domain Eukaryota; kingdom Metazoa; phylum Mollusca; class Bivalvia; order Myida; family Dreissenidae; genus Dreissena; species Dreissena polymorpha. The sequence continues at coordinate 24,129,813 of NC_068365.1, read as the reverse complement.
AAGTGTGACCTTGACCTTGAAGATATTGACGTAATTCTTTCACGAAACACACTGTCCAGTGATGGTGAACAAATGTTACAAATGATTTTAAAATCTCACAATGAACGACATAGTCATGGCCCAGACAAGCTCATTTATGGCCTTATTTGACCTTTGAACTCAAAGTGTGACCTTGACCTTGGAGATATCAACGTAATTCTTTCGCGCGCCACACAGTCCAATGATGGTGTACAAATGTGCCAAATGATTTTAAAATCTCACAATGAACGACATAGTTTATAATGGCCCAGACAAGCTCATTTATGGCAATTTTTGACCTTTGAACTCAAAGTGTGACCTTGACCTTGGAGATATAAACGTAAACATTCTTTTGTGCCACACACCGTTCAATGATGGTGAACAAATGTGCCAAATGATTTTAAAATCTCACAATGAACGACATAGTTTATAATGGCCCAGACAAGCTCATTTATGGCAATTTTTGACCTTTGAACTCAAAAGTGTGACCTTGACCTTGGAGATATCAACGTAAACATTCTTTTGTGCCACACACCGTCCAATGATGGTGAACAAATGTGCCAAATGATTTTAAAATCTCACAATGAACGACATAGTTATTGCCCAGACAAGCTAATGTATGGCCATTTTTTACCTTTGAACTCAAAGTGTTAACTTGACCTAGGAAATATCTATGAAATTCTTTCGCGCAACACACCGTATAATTATGGTGAACCAATGTGCCAAATGATTTTAAAATCTCACAATAAATGACAAAGTTATGGCCCTGACAAGCTCATTTATGGCTATTTTTGACCTTTGAACTCAGCGTGACCTTGACCTTTGAAATATCGACGTAATTCTTTCGCGCGACACACCGTCCAATGATGATGAACAAATGTGCCAAATGATTTTAAAATCTAACAATGAACAACATGGTTATTGCCCGTATAAGATTTCGGGACAGACCGACAGACCGACCAACAGACCGACCGACAAAGTGACTCCTATATAGCCCCCATCACCAATGGTAATGGGGGTATAATAAATGAAAGACCACTCAAATTCTAGATTTTATGTACCTTTTCTATGAGGACAAAAGTTCCTATAATCAAGAGTAAAAACAAGACAAACATTTGGGTACTGGATTGACAAACAAAATAAACTCCAAAACAATTCTTAAAACAACATTTGTATACAACAAACTTCAAACACAATTACTGATTCTTCAGAATCACAAAACTATTTACAAAACTTTTAAAACATGTCATGGCACTGTACAAGCCAAGTCAGAAGTGTTCACATTAACAAATGATTTAAATTAACTCAAGTGGTCTCAACAGGTGATAAGACAGGTGCTCGGTAGAATGACCATTCAAGGTTAAACAAACACAGCCACCAACTTCTGACTCTCCAAAATTCGCCTTTTTTCCTGTTTGTTACCTCTAATCCCACTCTACAGAAACAACATTTGCCAATCAGATTTGTTCACAATCAGTGCATAATCTTAAACATGATGTGACATATTATTGCATGAACAAGAAAATCTAATAACACCATTACAAATTGATTAATAAAGAGCCATTCAACGGCTCATGAAATAACAATCTGCAACTCTGTATTAATACAGATTTACAAGTAACTCTATATTTGTATGAGAGTGATTTTTTCTGTCATTTTGGCTATTAATGTCCACTACTGCAATTTAGTTTTGTATACATTTATGGATGTCATAAGCTACCATAATAGGATCAAGACAATATTTAGATTGTAAAAGGATAAACATATGGTTAGAAAAGCCATGTAGTGAAACATACCATTAAAGTCATTTCTTATTTAGATAAAATACATGTAGTTCTGATCATAAACTCATATATTCATAAATAACATTTTCAATTCATATTCAACAAATGGTTATTTCTAGGAATCAATACATGTTACTAAAGCACACTATTCTAAAAAGGCCTTTAAGTCACAGACTAGTCATGCGCTCAAGTCTGTGTGAATTTCTAATTCATTTAAATGAGATTAGACAAAGGATAGACAACAAATTGTTTATTTTGTAGTTTTGTTTTGGCTTGAATTTTTTATTTTAGATTGATTACCACCTATCAATGTCAATTTCAACTGGAAGGCTACCAGTTTATCTTACTCGAAAATCTAAGCTCGAGTCTAAGAGGTGACACTACAACATTATCTAGCATTAAAATCACGATTCAGCCCTAAAGCTGCTAATTGCCCGTGACTGTGTATTATGAACAAATGGAGCAGATCTAGTCTAGTTGAAAAAGAAATAAAAAGTCTTTGTTTGGTCTCAAAATGTTAGAAGTTTAACATAAATAACACAAGCATTGGCCTTGACCTGTTAAAAGTTTTTTTTGAAATGGTATTTTTTTGCATTAATTACCAAAGATAAAAAGTTAACTCCCATATTCGAAGGAAAAGTCACAGCGACATTTATATTTAAACAGTACTATTCTGATTCGGTCAAATAGATTTAAGTCAAATCGACAAAAATTCAGATGCCATTTAGATTTTTTTTAAGTCAATCAAAACTTAGTTTTTAAGCAAATGAACTGCATATTTTTATTGTATTAATTGTCAACAAGCAATTGATATCCAACTCTAAATGAATTGTGTTTATGGATTGGTGCAAATCCTTTAATGTACGAAATATAAGTAAAGGGTAATAGTTTTCATACATAGCAATTCTCCTCAAAATCTAATTTATAAAATTTCATGCTTAAATCTGTTAGTGTATCTGAGAAAGTACCATCATACAAATACAACAAAGGGCAATAACAATTATTTAAGAAAGTGCAGGATTGTGGTTCATGTACAAAGCAATTCTCCTGATTTTATCAATACACCTATTTAGTTTCATGTTGAAATCTGCTACATGTATCGTATCTGAGGCCTAGCCCTAAAAAGTTAAATCATAAAAAAAAGCCAAAGGGAAATTACTCTTATTTAAGAAAGTGTAGAGTTATGGTTTATGTGCATGGCACTTCTCCTCATTGATATCAACACAGCCATGAAGTTTCATGTTGATATCTTATTGAATGCAATCAAGATAAATCCACCCTTAAAAGGGTTTAACTATTTTACTAAAACTAAAGCCCTGATGTGTTATTCTGATTTTCAAGTTATGGCCCCTATCATCAGACATTTTATCCGTGTGAGAAATGTTAAATGTCCATCAAGACATACTTTACAAACACAATAAACTGCATACTTTCCAACATATCTGTGGCCAGTATGGTCAGTAAAAGTGTCCAGAACTTCAATAAATATTCTTTCAGTGGCCGTTCTCAACAAAGATGCACAGTAAATATGATGTATAATGATGTATGGGCATAATAAAGTCTCACTTGACCACTGAGTAATCCTCACCACAATAATGGGACGCAAGACACAGGCTTGAAGACATTATTTTCCGTAAAGCCTTTGGCTTTACATGTATCAATAGCATGTCTGTCAGACGCTGCGCATACGGCCCGCAATTATAAAGATCCGGAAAATACACCATGCACTACGCTCCGCACAGTACACATCGAAGAACCCGGATAATCATTGTCTTTTCGGCGCTTGAAGCGAGAGCACGATTTTATCGGTGAGTTTCACATGGCCCGATATTTTTTAAATTATATTGGCTCCACCTAGGACGTAGTCCAGGTATTTGTTGATTTTATTATTACAGAAAGTTTCCGTTTTTACAGTTCTTTGCTGTTATTTATTTGTTAATTGTAAGGCCACGACTTTTTTTTTTATTGGTTTACAAAAATTTTTTGGAAAATGGTCCATCCGGCGGTCGAAAAAAAAAAAAAAAAAAAAATCCATTCAATGAATAGAAAAAAAATAAATAAAACTAATAACACCAGGCCGCGAGTTCACAAAACAATTTTGCAAATAAAAATCGATTTTAACTGACAGATTTTCATTTTTGCCAATCAATTTCAATGGAAATCCATTTTCAATGACGAGCAAAATCGATTTTCAATTGGAAAAAAATGCTTTGTTAACACGGGGCCTGAACAAAGACAACATAACTTTTATAACCTTTATAAACATAGAGACAACAAATCAAATTATGCAAAGAAATACATCTTTATCTTCAAATGCAATGAGCAATTGTAATCAATCCATTAATACATGATATGACTATCTAAATCACCCTATACTAGAGCATTTTAATAAAACACAGACGTAGGAACAAAATGAAGAGACGTGCATAATCTCCATATTGTCATCTATGAGATAAAAAGTAGCGGATGCCTTTTTTCTGCGCAGTTCTTAGCTACATCATAAGCAAATCAATTACGGGGTGTTGCGCCAGATTTCGTGGCTTATTTTGCTTTATGTGATATTATTACTCAGATATCTATATTTACAGAATAGAAAAACACAAGAAACATGAAAATAAACGAGTGCATATAGGTCAGCCGGCAATACTCGAATCTTATTTAATTGCATAATTATAGTATAGTGAATTATTGTGCTCATGCTTAATAAACTGGTCTAAATGGATAAATATTTCTAATTAATTTTATCAAAATTGGCCCTTATCATGCAAATGTTGAAACCATATTCAAAATCGATGATTGACATACCACAATAATATCGCCGAATATCTATTTAGTATCTTTCTGATCAAAACAGACTTCAAGTGCACAAAGTTTACGAGACGGCGTTTATATAAAGATTTCTGCAACTGACCGCAAACTGACCTTGATACCTTGCGGATTGGAATGCAATGCATTACAGTCACTACGTTATTGTCAGTAAGACCGGTGTAACACAATGATCGCAACCCCTTCTGCGAACTCCGGTGATGAACTGTATATAAACTCTGACTTTCACAAATGGCCGCGAAATGACCCGAAACCTCGCGGGTTGACATGCAATGCAAGTAAGTACTAAATATGACAACATAGCCTTTAGTATAAACGCTTTTGCGCTGGTAATTCTCTGAAAATAAAAGGTGAACGCACAAACTGTATTTATGTCGAAAATTGATTGTAAAACTGTTCTATCTATTGAGCCTTTTCATTAGAGATAAAATTGTTTCATGCAGTAAAACAGTGTTACAAAGACGCGGATATGTTTCCAATGTTCTGGTGTTCTACTCAAATCAGCCAATGGAATAAATGAAGTGTACTCATTCGTACCTAGCCGCGGGAAATTTTATTTGAGTATTATTGGACACTTACAAAGGTCAAGTCAGGGTGAAAAGCTGGCTTAATACAGCTTACGCCGAAAAAAGGTTTCATTTAATATTGTTCACATTAAACCTTTAAATGAAAGTGTCGCTTTAACTATTTTCCGTGTCTTATTAAGCCGCGAATCGTTTGCTAAAAACAGTTATCAAAAAGGGCTACACGTTCTAATTCTTAATGAAATACAAAAATAAGTATAACATAATTAATAACGTCCATAAACACACACGGCAAGATCAAAGTTTTAATGGAAAACTAATATGACATTCCACGTAAATTATTATTTTCGTCTAAATCGAATACTATATATAGAGAAACAATGTATTTATAACCGACCAATGAGGTAACATTATGCAACTTTCAATTTACACAGTGCGATATGGCAACAATATGGAATTTGAACAGTGGTAGTGTTTTAAGGTCTGGACTATCATTACTTGTAAGTTTGTATAAACATTTTTCTAATGCAATTAGTAAAATAATGTTTATATTTTATGTTTAATAATTTATTGCATGATTATTCTGTGATGTTATATGAATTTGATGCCGTTAAAGCTTCCGACATGAATTCATGTCGGAACGATGCTATTGCAAAATAACGTTAAACGATATGAGGTCGATGTAAATCGACCTCATATTTACAGGAGTAGGTGTGTACCTATATAGCGGCCATTTGCAATATCCGACAGGTTTAAGTTAATACATGCGTTTTGAAAAGCGAGCACGATGTCCAATATATGTGAACCAGTCGTCGATTGTACTTACCTGATTTTATTCGCAACCGCACTCAAACCGGATCGTTTTTTTTCTAGTTTCGCTACTTTTTCAGTGCGGTCGGGAATTAATTAAAAAAAAAAAAGACGATTTTCCGATTTTATTTTTTTTCGCATTTTCCAAAAATTAGGGTCGGCGGTTTTGTAAACCAACAAATATAAAAGTCGTGGCCTAACTCTGGTTAAAATTAAAATGAGCCAGTCCGAGAACGAAGTTCTCGAGTACACTGCAAATGTTCTGTTCTCATCTTCGGAAAGCGAAGGTGAGTTTTCGGGGTTCGAGGCAGATAGCGCCGAACCAAAACAGTGCCAACAACGAAAGCTTAAATCGGTTGTTAAGCGAGTACATAAAAGTTCGACACGAACTGACGTAAATAATAATTCTAAAAATGACTCAAAACAGACAAAGGGAAAGCAAAAAGCCACAAAGAAAACAACCCCTAAGTCAACAAGTGTAGGCTTATTTGATTTAGATAATTTGTCTGCCAATGATATTGATGTACTGAGAAAAAAGCTGGGCATTTTTGATATGCCAGTAGAGGAAGTGTATGATGACTTTGAGGGTTTTGACCCCCAGAATGCCCCAAATTTGAGAATAGAGGTTGAAAATGAAAATGAATTTACAGATTCAGATGCAAATGATTCTATAGGTGCACGAAAATATGCCCAAGACTCTAGCAATAACATGACATCTAAGTTGAAAAATAGTCTTTTTGACGATTCTGATCAGGTTGAAGATCGATCAGACTGGAAATTGCCCAAGATTAAAACAAAAGTTAAAGGACCAGCTATTACACAATCTTTGGCTGACTTAATTAGTGTGGCTTGTACATCACAGTGTGACATTGAATCTGTTTCAGAGAAGTATCATGTTCCTGAAAATTGTGAGAAATTAAATCCTCCCACTGTTAACAATGAGATATGGAAAATTTTAGACAAAAGAACACGTACTTATGATCGTCTTTTCCAAGACATACAATCACTACTTTCATCAGGCATTGTCCCAATTCTGAAATTGGTCCAAGTGCTTAAGCAGTCATTGATGACCAATGAAGAGGCTAAAGAGTTAATCTCTGACTCTCTGACATTATTGGGTCAAGCCCAGTTCAATTTGAGTGTCCGTAGGCGATATCTTCTTAAACCTAATCTAGACCAGAAATACAAAAATTTGTGTAGCATAAACATGCCTGTGACAACCCAACTGTTTGGGGACGACATTGCCAAGGAAGTGAAGAATTGCGAGACCAGTCTTAATCTTGGAAAGATGAGACCGCAGCAAGGTTTTCAGCCCAATTTCTTTCCGAGGGGAGGATTCCGTGGAAGGTTTCCACGTAATTTCAATAGAGGTCGTGGCAATGTAAGATACATGCCATATGGACAGGCACCTGCCTTCAATCCTCGAGGATTTAGAGGACCCATGAGAGGAGGACCTAGAGGCGGTAGAGGTTTTAAACCCTCAGCAACTGTATCAGCCCCAAACGAGGGCAATTAGGAGCGGTAGGTAGACTCAAACACTGTTATAAGTCCTGGGAATTTTTTACCAGTGATCAATGGATTTTGAATAATATAAAAGGCTATGTCCTGGAATTTGAGTCAAAACCTTCTCAAACAGTTATTCCAAATGAAATCTCTTTTAATGAATCAGAAATTCAGATTATTGATCAAGAGGTGGATGATTTATTGAAAAAAGGAGCTATTGTCGGTTCTGAGTGGGAGCCAGACCAGTTTATTTCAAATATATTTGTGGTCAAAAAACCTAATGGAAAATTTAGACCAATTATAAATCTCAAAAGGTTAAATAATTTTGTTCATTATGAACATTTTAAACAAGAGCATTTTAAGATAGTGCTTGAATTAATTAAAGAAAATGATTTCTTTTGTTCTGTGGATTTACAAGATGCTTATTTTTCGGTTCCTATTAATCCAGATTATCAAAAATATTTGAAATTTACATGGAAAGGAGTTTTATATGCATTTGTTTGCCTGCCGTTTGGGTATAGTGCAGCACCCAGGGTATTTACAAAGTTGTTAAAACCAGTTTATGCATGGTTTAGGTCCCAAAGTATTAGATGTGCTTACTATATTGATGATTCTATTAATATGAGTTTAGACAGACATATATGTTTACAGAATGCTGAAACAATTTGTTCCACATTACAGTCTCTTGGTTATGTGGTAAATCCCACTAAGTCAGTTCTAGTGCCAACACAAAGGATTGTGTTCTTTGGTTTTATAATAGATTCCGTTCAGTTTATGATATTCCTTACAGAGGAGAAAATAGAAAAAATTATTCTTAAAGCTCGAAGACTTTTGTCTAGTAGAAGAGTAATAGTTAGAGACCTGGCATCGTTTATAGGTCTTTTAGTTAATGCTTTTTATGCAGTTCTAGAGGCTCCTTTGCATTATAGACAACTTGAACGTTTAAAATTTGAAGGACTTGGAAATAATAACAGTTTTGATAATGAAATAATGTTAAATGGGAGAGTTATTCAAGACTTGCATTGGTGGATTGGGAATGTTAATTGTAAAAATGGTAAAAGGATTAGACCTAAGAAAGTCAGTTTCATTTGTCAAACTGATGCATCTTTATTAGGTTGGAGTTGTGTTGACAACGAATCTGGTAGATTTGTTAATGCTGAATGGACGAAAAAAGATTCCGAATATCATATTAATTTTTTGGAGCTTAAAGCGATTTTTCTTGGGTTACAGTCATTATATGATAAAACCAATGATTGTCATATAAGAGTTTTTTCTGATAATGTATCTGCAGTGACCTATGTTAATGATATGGGAGGAATGACTTCTCAAAAAATGGATGGTTTAGCAGCAGAAATTTGGCAGTGGTGTTTAAAAAATAATAATTATCTTTCAGCTGCCTATGTGAAAGGATCAGAGAATAATGTTGCTGATTTTTATTCTCGATATTTTAATAAATCATTAGAATGGATGTTGAAACAAGAGATTTTTGAAAGAATTTGTTCAGAGTATTTTATACCTGATATTGATCTCTTTGCATCAAGCCTTAATTGTAAATGTAATAAGTTTGTTTCTTGGGTTCCTGAACCTCAAGCTTATTTCAATGATGCTTTTTCAATTTCATGGTCAGATTTTGAACCATATTTGTTTCCGCCATTTGCCTTAATTGGTAAGGTACTGAACAAACTAGTACAAGATAATGTTAAACGAGCTATATTGATTATTCCATTATGGAGATCTCAATTTTGGTTCCCAAATGTTATTGATTTATTGATATCAATTCCTGTTAGATTACCTCGTCACAAGGATTTGTTGACCGACCCAGAGGATGGAACATCACATCCACTATCCAAAAGTATGGACTTGGTCGCAGTGCAGCTATCAGCCGACATTTGCTTGTGCAAGGAGTTCCTTCAGGAGCAGTCTCAGTTATCCTTAACTCATGGAAATCAGGAACAGAAAAACAGTATAGTTTGTCATGGCGTAAGTGGTGTATTTGGAATCAAGAACGAGGTAAAAATCCCATTAAAACCTCTGAGACGCAGGTAATAGCTTATTTATTTTACCTGTTAAAAAACAATAAGTCTTATTCAGTGCTGAACACACATAAAGCAATGCTTTTGCAGACTTTAAATATTTTAGGCAATAAATGGTGTGAATCTCCAACATTAATTAGTAGGTTTATGAGAGGTGTAGCTATTATGAAACCTGTGGTTCCAAGGTACAAATTTACATGGGACGTGTCTTGTGTTTTGCAACTATTAAAGTCGCTTATGCCTTTGAAACAGTTATCTTTGAAAACATTAACGCTAAAGTTAGTTGGTTTGGTGGCTTTGGCTGCTGCCCCTCGTGCACAAACTATTGTGTCCTTGAATATTGATTGTGTTAAAATTGATTATACTACTTGTGAAGCGGTGTTTTATTTCAAAAATTTGTTGAAAACTACGCCAGTGGGTAAAAAACAAAGTTTTTATTTAAAATTGCAGCACTTTCAGGAAGAAAGTTTATGTGTGTTTCATACCTTAATTCATTATATGAAAAGAACTAAGCATCTTAGACTTTCATCTCAGTTGTTTGTGTCTTATGTTTCTTATAAAGAAGTGTCTACAAGTACTATTGCACGATGGTTGAAGGATGTTTTAGTTATGTCAGGTATTGATGTGGCTATTTTTAAGCCACATTCATTCAGATCAGCAGCAGTTTCTGCTGCAGTTAAAGGAAATTGTTCCATTAATAATATCCTTAAAACGGCAGGGTGGAATACTGATTCCAATTTCTACAAGTTTTATTATAGAGACATTGTTGAAAGGTCTGATGTACCATTTGTTCAGGCAGTTTTTTCGCAGGTTTAATTGTATCATTAAACTTAGTGTTTTTTCATATGTTATATGTTAAAATATACATGTATACATATACAAAGTGAAGGTTTACATGTATTTAACCGTATTGTTTTCATTTGTTGACGTTTCAGGTATTTGTATGAACAGTCACAAATGTTTTTCTATTACCTTTGTATTCTGTCATATATGGTTGGGGTATGGAATGCCTATTATCATATTGTATACCTATTGTGTATTATTTTGTTAACATGTTGAAATAATACAATCTAGACAGGAAAGGAACTTAAGAATTGGTTTTATATCTGTGTCCTGCTATATTTGTTGTCAGTCTTTAAAGATGCTATTGATACATGTAAAGCCAAAGGCTTTACGGAAAATAATGTCCCCTCATCCAAGCGTTTGTGACGGATGAGGGTCATTATTAGAAGTAAAGCCGGAGGCTGAGCATGTATCAACCCACCCCTGTTGTTGTATAAGGGTCATATGGAAGTGTTATTCTTCTTTTTCACCCTCCCAGGTTGACATTTACTGACAACAAATAACTTTTAAACAATGATTATCCGGGTTCTTCGATGTGTACTGTGCGGAGCGTAGTGCATGGTGTATTTTCCGGATCTTTATAATTGCGGGCCGTATGCGCAGCGTCTGACAGACATGCTATTGATACATGCTCAGCCTCCGGCTTTACTTCTAATAATGACCCTCATCCGTCACAAACGCTTGGATGAGGGGACATTATTACAGAGAGGTGACACCACACACACTGACTGCAGGCATAGGTTTTCCACGTATTTCAGCAAACTTGCAATGAATAAGACAGTTTATAAATTATTCAAATTAAGGACATTTGAAAAAGGTGCAACAGTTTGCATCTTAACCCTTTGCATGCTGGGAAATTTGTTGTCTGCTAAAATATCGTCTGCTGAATTTATTAAATTAGCATTTCTTTGATTTTTTCAAAGAATACTATCAGAGTAGCAAACAGTTTGGATCCAGATGAGATGCCACATTCTGTGGTGTCTCATCTGGATCCGAACTGTTTTCAAAGGCCTTTAAAATTCGGTTCCAGCACTGAAAGAGTTAATCAATTTATGCTGATGTGGACTTTCGCAATGTTAACACAGAACCTGACATATGGAAAAGACTGTTCTACAACAATATAAAATTCAAAAGTTCTTACCAAGAAAGTTCAGAAAAAAAAGGTTCCTGTGAAGTATTGCTTACAATAGCATCAATTAGTAACCTTATAATAAACAAACATAAACTATTGAATTTTTGGTTGTTTTACTTCAATTATTTTTTTATAAAAGTAAACAGCTTTACAACCCTATATAATTCATGATTTTGTTTACCAATTTTAACAACAAAATATTTGCTTTTCCTACAAACTTCGCCAACATTTTTTTTTTATTCATCAATCATTCATGTCATTCAAGTTTAATTTTCATTTACAAAAGTGAGCAAATAATAAAGATCAAAGATATGCAAATTAGATATTTTGAAAGGACACTTTCAATTTTTAACAGAAATTGCGCCTTGCGTTATAATAAATATTTTAGGACAGAGCTATTATTAAGACGTGTAAAATCTAAACTACAATAAATTTGAAGCGTGGGAAAATGTCTAAAATACTAGTAATTCAAGGCAGTTAAGTATTTATATCATGAACACATGTTCGAAATTGAATTTTCATGTCCAATGCTTTTATGACACTCACTGCAATTACATAAATGATGTAAATTAATAGAGTGAGACCCATTGGTCAGTGTGCAACAGTAAATCGCCACCAAGATAAACTCGGCATCAGTAACCAGGTAACCGACTCTTGTGTCAAGTATCCCCTTAAGAATCACTTAGGACACATATCAAATGAGCGACACCTGTCACAGGTTTTATCACCAAGTCATGAACATGGACAAACACTGGGGATTGGACTTTTTCACGTGTAAAACATGTATGCCTGCAGACAATGTAATAAATTGAAAACGTTAAATTCATGCATGAAAACAAAAGTCATGAAGAGTTATATGTAGTGTTAGTAATGCATGTGCCCAAATATGACTGCTAGCAAAAAACAACTTCCTTGTTTGGGGCAAGACAAATAAATTGGTTGAGGAAAGCAATTAAAGTAATTAAAATCAAATGAAAATATTGAAAGTGTATTCTTTTGAATTTAAATTGCTAGTATTATAAAGATTAATTAAAAGTAAAAAAGCTGTAGAAATGTCTAGTTTAAAAATTGTGTATTTGTTATTTCATAAAAAGCAACCTACATGTACTTGGCTGTCTCTTTATTGAATTTTAGTCACACGATATTAGAGTAACATTTTATCTTGCTTAGAGGAAATCCTCCACATGCCGCATCAAATGTGTTTTCCTCAATGAGTAATTGCATTTCAATTTCACATTTTATTCAAATTTTTAAAGCATGTTAAAGTTGCTCAGGTTCAGGAAAATAAAACAAAGTGGGTTACATGGTTTTGGTTGAATTCAAACTCATTCAAACTGCTACTACATATCCTATTATGCGTACTGAAATATTTGCACATTGATTAAACATGAACATCAGTCATCCAGGTAAAGAAGTTATGTAGGTTAATGCATTGAACTGTGTATATTTTTTACCACAAGGAACTATAAACAATACACTTATCAAATATCAAACATATAAAAATAAGCCCAACAGAAAGAATTAGTCAGATAAAGGACTGGGAGCTATTTAAGTCATCTGACCAAAATGACCATAATTGCAGTCTAATAAGGATTGCAGCAACCAGGTGAAAATCTCCAATTATCTCCTCATAGAAACAAGCCCATTAGTGGTCAATTTGACCCTGGCTGTTTCACACTTGCCTGATAATACTGGAAGCCTTAACAAGACTTAGGCCCTTGGAAACAGCCAGGTGGTCAGGATTGACTCAGGTAGACTGCTTTGTGATTACAATGTGTGATCAGGTTAAGGCACCAAGATTCTGCAGCCCCGACTGCAGGACTAAAAAAAATAATTAAATCGCAGTTCAATTAAAAGCCCATGTCCATGGCTGAAATGGCACAAGGCTTTTTCTTACTATCTTGCGGATAAAATATATATCCGTGAAATTGTTGTTGTTTTTTTGTAAATTTAAGTTGGGAAAAAAGTTATAATGTACTGGATTTATTACTTTTGAATCACATGCTGAAGGATGTATAAAAACTATACAATAAATACTTGCCAAATCTGCATACTATTAGAACACTTTAAATGTGTGCTCTTTGGTAAGATATTTATCGATTTCTGTTTCGGTTGGTTCTTCAGTCAGTGTATGTGGACATGGGCTTAAAACATTAGATTTTTTTAAATGTTTAAAGGTACCTTGTGAGCTAAATTCCATTAACAAAAACAATTGTTAAACATAAAAAATATACAGTTTATAATTTATGATCCTAATATCATTTTTAAGTTAACAATATGTTCAACATGCAGCATTCAAAATGATATGTAAGCAATCAAAAATTGCAACCAGAATATTATGAGATTTAAACAAAATAGTGAGATTTGGTTCCCCGGGAGCTAAAATTAATATTCAATTATTTAAAAATTTCAAGCAAAATGAGTTGCACTTAATTTAATACATTTTGCATTTCATGTTTTATCCATGACAAATGTAAAAAATGTCAATAATACATTAGATTACTTTTGCAATAAAAAAGTCTCTTCATTAATGAGTGCAATCTCGACATGAAAATAATCCAATATCTGAGACATCTGCAGCCAGAGAGACAGAAAGTTATACATTATTTATAAATGACCATAGTTTAAGGTCTTTGACAGTTCAGCTAAACACTATTCTATTATGTTTTGAGCATAGCATTATGCTATGATAATGTTGTGTTTAAATAACCTTTGTAATGTCTGCATAGTTTTAGAACAAACATAATATTTGCTGAACACTTACAAAATTTCACCCAGTTTGGCTCCCAACAGACTCAGTTTAGCACCCAACAGACAAGTGGCAAAGTTCTTTTATTTTCAGCAATCTAAACTAATTGTCCCACAGACATATCGTCTACAGACATTAAACATTTGAAAACTCAATTAATGTTCATTTGATTTACTAAACGGATTGAAGAATGATAAGTTTGATTTCGGGTGATAAACTGCAATTAAAATTACATTTGCTCCAAATGCAAGGTTCTGATCTGTATTAATTCTCATTCACTGCAGACAGGTGATTAGTGTCAAGCTTATTGGCTTATATTTGAAAGTGAATCAAATATCGCCCATGGTACAAATCCGGTTTGCCGCCTTCAGATCCACTGCAATAGGCTATTAATATGAACGGATCAATTAACTCTGCAATTAACATAATCGGCATGATTAAAAAAAATGATCAAAGCCAGGAAAAAGCTCAGATTTTAACATCAATGAAAACAGTATGGGCTCTAAAGAATCAGAATTTATCAATTTAACAAAACCAAAATAGTTATTATGGTCTTAATCAAACTAGTTGCAAAATAAACAATCACTTCTTAAAACAAAGCGCTCACATGAGTTCCAGGACACTTGAAGACTTAGCAAATAGGATAGACATAAGTGAGAAAGGAATTTGTCCAAAGATCATGAATGCCCCCACACTCCACTTCAGTCTCCAGGGCCCTCACACTCCTTTGTGGGGAAGGGGTCCGCAGCCCTTAGGAGGGGGAATTTTCGCGGCGTTTCCCTTTTTGGGGGATTTTTTTACTTACTCTCTCATTATTTCATTTGTACATGTTTGCACTATATTCATTGCATTTTTCATAATTTAGTATGTTTGAAAAGATTGAATTGAAATAGAATTGAGATATAATAATCATGAGACACATCTTTCTATTAAAAAAAAAAAAATTTTTTTTTTTTTTAGGGGGAATTTTTCCCCCCAAAAGGGGAAAAAAGTATACTTTTCAGGTGGGGGACTGCCGCCGAAATTTGGCGGCAGATTTGATAGATTGAAGGCCCTGGTCTCCAAACTGCGCTTACGACAAACACTAGCTGTTTATGGCTAAATTTTACTTTTGACCTTTTATTGTGACCTTGATCTTTAGAGTTCATGAGACAGGTGATACACGTGATGCTTAGTCTCTTCATGGCAGTCATTTGTGGTAATTTGTCCTTAGTTCGAATGCTGAATACAAAACTAAAAGCCTGGACAAGCTGTTTTATAGACATTTTTTCGGCGTAAGCTGTATTAAGCCAGCTTTTCACCTTAGCCTGACCTTTGTAAGTGTCCAATAAAATTCCAATAAAATTTCCCGCGGCTAGGTACGAATGAATACACTTCATTTATTCCATTGGCTGATTTGAGTTTACCACCAGAACATTGGAAACATATCCGCGTCTTTGTAACACTGTTTTACTGTATGAAACAATTTTATCTCGAATGAAAAGGCTTAATAGATAGAACAGTTTTACACTCAATTCTCGACATCAATACAGTTTGTGCGTACACCTTTTATTTTCAGAGTATTACCAGCGCAAGAGCGTTTATACTTAAAAGGCTATGTTCTCATATTTAGTACTTACTTCCTTATTCCTGTCAACATGTTAACATGTAAAAGTATAAAGAGCAATGGAAGCGAGGCCTCACTTTAAAGCATTGCATTTCAACCCGCGAGGTATATCGGGTCAATTCGCGGACATTCAGAGTTTATATACAGGTCATCACCGGAGTTGGCGGCCAGTAAAATAATCGTTATATAATAAAGACGCTATCCGTGAACTAGGTGACCTGGAATTTTCTTTAGACCAGAAATATGTTAAATGAAGATATTCAGCAATATAATTATGGTATGTAAATAATAGATTCTTAATGTGTTTTCAACAATACAATGATAATATTATTGTTGATAAATTTAACAATAATTATTCGTCCATATTGCCTAATGTACTAAAGTGATATTATGAGCATGTAACAGTTTATAGGTGTCTATCGCAACCGTTGATTATTTTTGATGTTTCTACTTCATATACACTTATATTAATTAATGTAGCATCATCATACTAAAACAATATACCAGAAAGAGAAAAATAATGCATTTGAATATCAACCGTACTTTCGTTTGACAACTGATCATGCGTTTACGAGATGAACCTAAATTTAGTTTTAGTGCAGATTTGTTCATACGACACAAAGACACGAAATTGTTTTACGGATCATTTCAGCTTACAGGACTGGGTGGGTCACGTAAGAATATCGAATATAAAATATATTTTTATAAACAACTGGTAGCAAGGTGAGTTGCAGATAATTAATTAGTAACCAAATTTTAACTAACTATTTTGACCTGTTAATTCTTTTCAGCTCAATTCAACAGTGCAAAATGCCCATAATATCACTTTAAGCATTAGCACGATGATAATTGATACTGTTAATAATCGAATCAAATAGCAATGCCCGACAAACCACTAAAACAGGTTTGTTCGAAGAACGCGCCAGTAAATACGGATACTTCTCGTGTGGCCGGTTGACTCATATGTTTAAATTTCACTGCCATTCTTCTTTTGGTTTTCTGTTTTGTATCTATAGGTTTATGACCAGCAATATGTTATAATGTAAAATAAGCCGCGAAAACTCCCCGTAACATTCCGTACTGCGTGTGATGCAGCTAAGAACTGCACAGAAAAAGACATTCGCTTTACTTGATCTCATTCATTAAACTATTTACGCCGTATATCTTTTTTAAAGATATTTCTTGTTACCTTTGACCTCAGATTCAGATATGAATTTATTTAAGAAAATGTCATGATTTACATTCTGACTAAGTTTATCTGTGTCAAGATTGAGTAATAATATGGCGTTTCATCAAGTCAGTGAGCAGGTCTGAGTGAGTCATTTTTGTGGCCTCTAGAGTGGTAACCAGCTAAAAGTTGAGGAAGCACGCCACACAAGGACTGACACCGGATATAGGATGATCACATTAGCTCAATTTGAGCATGTCGCGTACAGCAGAAAATTAATTTAACCACTTTTTTTTTGTCGTGACAATCTTATGTCATAAGCAATAAATGATAATTGTATTTGTCAAAGCTTCCTTTTATTATTACAAATTGCAGTATCAAATGCCTGAGTATATTGTGTTATTGTTAATTAATGATAATTGACTATAACACTTTTCATTTCAAGTTGTGGTTCAGGCGTTTCCTGCCTTGAACAAACTTTAACATGATTAATGAATGTCATGTACTTACAACATGTACATTTCTTTTACATCGCAAATATTACGCAAATAAAGGTATGTCAATACTGACCAAGCTATGTGCGAGAGATAAAAACCAGGTTTATCATCCATTTGTCAACCATTTTAGACAATGCATTAGAAATCAAACATCGCACTCAAAAATGACAGATAACGGCCAATCTTATCAGCTGAATTTGAAACTCAGGTGATATATAAATTTGTATTTTTAGCCAAAAAATTAAATGACTCACGACATCACAATAAATGAAGATACTCATGGACTAACTTACAAGAAAGATTTTCTTATTTAATTTATGTTTCAATAATAAGTAAAACGATGTGGATATTATAAAGGGTGTTGAGATTAAATTTTTATATATTAATTGTCCTTCAAATACAAAAATATTGTATATCAATTTTGTTAAAAAGTGTGTATTCAACCATTATTAATGTGAATGCTAAAACTAAATAGTTCGGTATTCTATTTCATTTAACACATGCATACCAGTTAAGAACTATTTGGTGCTCTCAAAAAGCTAAATGAAATCTGGTTCAAATTTCAAACAATCTTGTATAAAGTGGCTGCAATTAAAGTAAACAACTATTGTAAGGACCATAAAACAGGCCATAAAACTGATGAACATGTTGCAATAAAATACAGACAGAAGACTAGTTCTCAAATGTCTCGCAATAAAGAAAACCTCATTTGGTTACAAATTAGAGGCCAGTCAACCAAAACCACCAAAACAGTGCGCTTAATATTTTGACAAGTAAGCATTTTAATAAACAATAACAATAAACATCTGCTTTTTAAATATTATAGGTCAGGGATTTTTTATGGCCAATTTACATGTACTGCTGAATAATTCTGCCCTATTCCATTGCTCAAAACAAATATATTTTCCGGAGATCATGTTCACAGAATTCAAATACTTCTTTTTCTGAAAATAACACAAATTAAAAAAAAAATCATAGAATTACTTTTCAATATGGGGGAACAATATCTATTTTAAGCTAGGGGGAGTAATTCAGCCCAATTTTTTTTTTAAATATGCAATGAACTGACAGGTAAAAAGAGTTTATTGTTATAACATGATGTATATCTTTAAAAAAAAAAGGTTAGTGGTTTTTTTGGTGTTTACAGAGTTGCTAATGCTTATAACCACGTATGTTATGCAAATTCAAACACTTGAGCTGACATTCAGGAAAAATTGCAAATTTTGAAATGAATCATAACAATAAATTACACATTAACAGATTGTATACGTTGTTTGCTTACATCTAAATCATGGGTTTTAATGTCGCTGAGCTGGATTCAAATATGTGAATTTGTCAATGAATATAACTTGATCACATTAATTTTTATCTAGAAAAGAAGTAAGTCTGTTGAGTTGACTCGTATTTTTCCAACCATATTAAGAAGAATTATTTTCATCAGAATGAAGACAAAATAGAATGGCCATAACTTTGTATAACAACCAAAAAAGATAAACATCATTATGCTTCTATAAATTTATATAAAAATCGACTGTTTCAAAGATTTTTGAAAGGCAGGTACAAAAGAGCTCAATTGAAAATGTCAAACGAATGAACAAGAAACCCTTCCGTTCCTCTTCACCAATCAATGCGAGATTCTCCCTTGATAAGAGTGTTCAACTCTTTGAACAAATGTCTTCACAAAGACTTTGAAATCCGCTTCCTACATATCATTTTTCATGTAATTTATTGATGGAAATTCAATGGCAATATCACAATGCTAATACGATTTATGGGAGTATGGAGCAGTATGCCAGAAAGCCTTAGCATTATGGACATCCACAGAACTGAATGTAAACCAATAAAACTTAAAAAATGATGGGTTGTTCGTCGAAACCAAGACCAAAAGAATTACATAATCAATGTGACAATTTAATATAATAACACTAGCGGCTGCATTTAACCCTTACCACATAGATATGTATTATGGAGCATTTGTCACATGTCCCTTAGAAGATTTCATTCAATTTAAGACCAGAGTCGTACTAAATTTAAGTTTTACAGGATTCATTTCCAACCCTGAGTTACTGATGAGCAGCAAACAGCATAAAACCTGAACAGACTGCAAGTTACTCACAGGCTGTTCTGTTTTTATGCTGTTTGCACATAGCCATTTTCACTTTGCTAATCTGAGTGGGAAAGGGTTAAATAGCAGCAGCTTATTGTATTATCTGTTTGCAATCTTGCACAATGCTTTACATATCTCATTTTGCATTCAAATT
The DNA here is from genome assembly GCF_020536995.1 of Dreissena polymorpha. Taxonomy (NCBI): domain Eukaryota; kingdom Metazoa; phylum Mollusca; class Bivalvia; order Myida; family Dreissenidae; genus Dreissena; species Dreissena polymorpha. The sequence goes on along the minus strand of NC_068365.1, from coordinate 24,110,059 downwards.
TTTAAAAACATTAATTCCAATTTCATTTTAAGTCATGTCAAATTAACCTGTAAATTAAAGTTTCACAATTTAAATTCATTCGGGTGATTCAATTCTTAAATTCTTTCATTCAAATTCATTGAAATGCAAACACTCAAAATAAACATGAACAGACTCAGTGTGATGAAAGGTTTGCAAGAAGATCCGACACAGTCAAGCTGTCAGGTGACACATATTGTTATTTTCAGATGACAGTCACCTGTGTCAATACAAAATTTAAAAAAACAAGCACATTAAACAACTTTTTAAGCAATTTAACATAAAAACGTTTTAGTAATTAGGACAAATACATGTAAGATCTTAATACATTTTAAAATACCCTTTTTTACCACAACAGAAAAAGTGTTAGGCCAAAAAAAAAAATAGTCTTGGTTCAGGGAACATGGCCAGAAAAATGTAGGAGGGTAGGTAGGTTTTTCTTTTTTTTTTTTTTTTTTTTTTTTTTTTACCAGTCGACTGATTTCAGGGTGAAAAAGGGTCAGTAAATGCACCCATGATTGTTTAAACACTTACCAAATGATTAACATTGCACATGTGGTATTTAGTCGTTGTATATTATTCAATATTCCTAGCTCTTTATGCACTTCTTCAGGGCTAGCGCTGGCCCAAAATTTCTTTGAGCCAACCATTTTTTGTTTGTCTGTCTGTAATAGTGTGACCTTCATATTCAAAAGTGAACAAGCCATCTTTATCAGTCTCTGGTGTTTGGGGTGTGACCTTCAGAATTTTTTTCATCATGAGACCTGACCTAGTCTCCGACAGGTGCTCAAGAGTCTGAATAGTGGCTGTCAAAAGGAGGGTAACCTCAGAATAGCACAAGTCTTTCTTCTGGTACATTTTTTTATAAAATGGCAATGGGTTTGAGCGCATCGCACAGGAAGTGAGCAGTGTACATAAATTTGAATGTTGCTATTGGTTTGTACAGGCTAAGGGCGTCACAGTACATTGATTTTGATTCATTATCAAAGCGAAGCCAATTGTTGTCAAGTTTCCATGACTCTTGGAATGCTCTAGTGTTTTGTGTTTTAATTATTTTTTTTTATGACTCTTTTTCGTCCAACGACGCTTTAAGGTTAAAGACGCCATGTTAGCGACTGTAGAGACAAAGTGGTTAATTCCATTTTTATAGTAGACTAGATGAATGACTCTTCCTATGTGTTAAAAATACGAAACTTTAATTACAATTAAACCGCGCGTGTTTTTCACATTTTCATTTGATTAAAATACGCTGCTGTCAGTTAGCATAGTGTGCGAGTAAAACAAACAAATTAATTAATTATCATCTTTTCATTTGATCGGAAATTGACAGAAAGTTGTAACATCATCGACATAGAACTAATTATTTAATTATCACTTTTAAATTCAGATCAATAGACAGCTTGGAAATAATTAAATTATTGTCACGCTTCTTTTCATTTTTAATCTTTAATAATACGACATTTGCGACCGGCCGCTATTTTGTTTGCAGACGACAATTTTAACTGTGTATTCAAAGTGCACAGTGTCTGCGCATGAATTACCGAATATTACTCCATAGCTCCACCCATTTTTACATTTCATTCAACAACGTTATTTCATGTGTAAGCGAGCTCAATGTTGATTGGCCAGCTAGCATGCGCACTTCAATAACAATAAGGTCAAGCAATGTCTCGTATACAGGTGCAGACCGGTTTTTGTTCACTGTTCAAATTGCGAACACTTTCATTGAAACAAAGAGAAAAATATAGAAAACCAATCCAGGTTTAAATGGTGGCTGTTTTTAATGAAATTTTACGAGATTTTAGCATTTTCGCCATCAGATTTTTTTCCATGGACCAAAAAATCGTTAGGGTCGGGGGCAAAAAATAGGGTCGGTCGGGTTCCCTGAACCAAGACTATTTTTTTTTTTGGCCTTAGTAGTTTCAGTATGTAAATTGTTCAATATTCAAGAAGACAGTTACTGTTCTAAAATGAATTCAGTATTAAAAATTATTATAACTATCAAATTACCATAATACATTCTTCTTCAATAAATTGACTAATAGAATGTTTAAACTTCATAAAAATTTAAAGACCTAATCCACTTATCAGTCTGTCGGACACTCGGTCATAGCTTTGACAAAGTGGGGAAAAAAAGAAAATATTCATATCAATAAACTAAATTCAATTATCATGAAACTTTACCTTCATACCCAACTGTTCAATGAGAAGCACTTATCAAGGGCAACTGTTAAAGTGACAATCAAAGAATACTTCCATAATAACGATAATAGTATACTTAATGACTCAATTAAAGCAATACTTAATTTCCGCACAAAACATTTTTCAAGGGATTAGAGTCAATTGACTTTCGTATATTAACCTAAATGTTAAGTTCTGACATTGCATATGTGTCTTTGAACTTGAATAAATGTTTTAGTCAGAGTGAACATAAAAATAAATTAAATTTGACACCTGAGCTCACAAGGCCATCATGGCAATCTCATCTTGTTTGCATTTAATAGGTTCATTAATAATGTTATACACCAAATACCTATCAAGAGATCAAGCTTTACTGGGATGCATGTGGGGATAAAATCATTGGGTCAGAAAACAGTGAATGAAAATGAATGTACTAAAACTTCGTGCTAGATTGAACTTGTAAATATAAACAACAAAAATAATATCCAGGATGAAGGGCTGTATATAGACATTTTTACAGCGGTATTAATAAATAAATAAATAATTTAATAATAAAATCAAAGCTCCCCTTCTAGAATAAACAGGTTACTCAAATTAAGGGTCTGTTGTGTTAATGTTGTATCTGGTGAAACATTTCTTTATCAGATATTAAAGTACTTTTTCATCCCCATTCTTGATGTACTGAATATAATACCATAACAATTATCTTCCTGAATGGTTAGTAGTCTTTTGATCTTTAAGGTAAGTCCTGATCTAGATGATGTAAGCCTTGAGGGGCCATGGGACAAACCAAATGTTGATGGTCAAACAGTTGCATCTGCCCTATAATTTCCATAGCAAATACAAGATTTCAGGTACATTCTACCCATGAATCCAGGTAGTGTATTATGTAAGGCATCGCACCTGTTTATTTGACCAGTGTCTTCAGTGGACAAGGGATTTCAATAGAACCTTTAATTACATTTATCACAAAAGATGAAAGCCAGTGACATAACCAGCCTGTCATGTCCAGTGGACAACAGATAATCAAATCAAGGTGGCAGCAACTGTCAGTCTACACCAGTAGTCAGTTTTTATTGCACTTGGGATTTCCAGAAGACTTTAAACTGCAGTGACAGACCAGTCATAAAACTGTCAAAATGAGACACTTGCTGACAGCATAACAATACAAAATCATTGATTAATATTTCCAAAGCTGAAAGACTTAAGTTACAAATAAAAGTCAAATGTACAACAAGTCCAAAATGTTTAGTATTTCAGAAATCTGATCAGACATGGGTAATTAATATTCATCAGGATTTTGGGCAAAGTTAAATGGCCGTGCACATGAGTCATGAGCAATGGACCTTTCTTTCAATACATTATAAATTTATAACCATACATTATTTTAAGTAAACTCACACAATTATGGATGATTGTTTTTACACAATTATTATCTCAAGCCAGTCAAGGTACTTTGAACTGACTATTGTAATAAGCAAGTACTGATATGATTTGATATCTAAGCATATATATTTCACATGAATTACCTGTGTGATGTACAGTAGATTATATAATTAGGTAAAGATTGCTAATCAACTTTTTTGATAACCATGCCTTCAATTTCAGCTAACTTGTGATATTTTTTTTTCTATGTGAATTTGATGTTTGGTGTTTGGTCATTGGTATGAAATAGTCCAACTTGTTGACGCTTTCAAATATTAAAACAGATATAATTTTTATATTGGTTATATTTGGTTCCAAAGAATTTAGCCCATATTAAAAGTATCTCTAAATTCTTTGCGCGTCTTATAAATGAGACTATGGATGAAACAACTATTTGCGCGAACAAATATTTAACAAGCCTGTATCTGAGATTATTCATAAATATACATTACAACTATTGTATTAATAGTGTCATTTTACTACTGACCTCTTAAAACATAAAGTTCAAATTTACACTTGATCGGCTCAGGTACGCGGCCTTTGATCCTCCTCTGAAACGGACATGTACACCGCATTAAAAAGTAAACAGCGCATTCAAAACGCTGCGAAAGTCTACTTACGTATAATTGCCTGCTTAGCGTCTAGCTTCGAAATCGTGGCGTCTAGACCCTGGATTCGTTTCGATATCGAGTCGGTTCGATCTAAAACCTTTTGACACTCGTCCGCGATGTCACAGAAGAGATCGTCTGCATGTCTAACCAAACTGGCCAGTTGCAGAAGCGTTCCCACGATAGCGTTATTCGCTACCGTATACAGCACGGTTCTCCGATCGCTTTCCCCATCCACTGGAACCTCGTGCGCCCCTAAACGACTTGGTTCTATATTCCGACAACCGAGCGGCATTCTAAAAACATCCCAAAACACAAATTTGAATCACATTTTCACCTGTACACTTCAACCGTTATCCACACGCTTTAAGAGCTACTACAAAGTGCCGCATGTATGAAAACGCCTCAGTGTTTTGGCTGTTCTATCGATCGGGTTGACCGATAACGATAAGAGTGGCGCGCGCTTTTGACGGTTAAACCGTTTGTTTGGACAATGTGTTATTTATTGTTTTCTGTTTGTCTAAAATTGACGGATTGAATCGACGTATCAATAAAAAAAACAATGAATATAATATTGAGGAAATGTCACTCTTTTTTAAATAGAAGTAAAATTAAAAACGTTGGCTTAAAAAGATTGACCACAGACATACTTTATGCCGTATGTCTCCGCTTTTTGGAAGAAACATCAAACACGTTACATCATATTGCTCCTGTTTAAATAATTATATATTAAATTTGAAATAATATTTTATTCAGATTGGAATAATCAATCAAAATGATTAAACGATATTTAATATAATCTAGATTTGTTAGTGGCCATGCGTCTGGTTACAGGTAAAAAGAAAATTTACCGAGGCGACGAAAATTTCAAAGCACGTTTAAAAACTTGTATATGACGCTTTTAAAACATTACGTGTAGTGCACATGGCATTGATTTGCGTTGAAACATTAAAAGAGAATCGAGAGCGCCCAGGACTGATATTGCAAGATAGGCCTCTTTGACGAGTATTTAACAACCGTGTTTCTTACAGACATTAGGTTAATTTATGTAATTATTCTTGCGATACTCGTCTACAAGTATTGGCCCATAAGCTCCAAATACGAGCAAACTAATTATTACAAATTGCTCAATATTGATTTCTAGTAACTAGTGTTTTCACCTGGAACTTTTTGAACACACATTTTGTATTTTGTGCGCCAAAATTCTGAACAGTGAGTGACGGAATAACAACCATGTTTGCACGATGCATTTACTCTTGAACGTCTCTCTATATTATACGATTTTATTAATGCCAATTTTATTTGTGTGCACTGTTTGTGTTGTACGAGTTTTCAGTGATTTTTCTAAAGTGTTATTACTATTTAACTATAATTATGATGATATATGAGTCGCGGTGTGAGAAAACTGGGCATAATGCATTTGCTTAAAGTGTCGTCCCAGATTAGTCTGTGCAGTCCGCACAGACTAATCAGGGACGACACTTTCCGCCTAAACTTGATTTTCGGTAAGGAGGGACTTCCTTGAAACAAAAAAAAAACATAAAAGCGGAAAGTGTCGTCCCTGATTAGCCTGTGTGGATTGCACAGTCTAATCTGGGACGACACCTTACGCACATGCATTAAGCCCAATTTTCTCAGAACAAGACACAATTATTTGAACGAATGAGCATGACTAACGCTCACTAGGCAACTTTCTTTTCTAATAATTGTACATTAAGTTTAAGTTTTATTTTATTAATTATCCAACATGCTTAAATTAAGTTATATAAACATGTAAGTAGCATCGCTAATGTACGGAATACCGTAAGGGCCATCGTGGTTACAAGAACACATGTATTGTCCTATTTTGTTCAAAGTACGAGAACCCTAATGATCACAAATTGCTCAGTATTGATTTACAGTTACAAGTATTTTCACCTGGCATTTTCTAGCCATCCTTGCGCGCCAATTTTGATCCGCAACAGTCGGAACGATGTTTGCAAGATGCACATTCTCTAGAACGCCTCTCTACTTCTGTCATCTACCCCTGTTTGTGTTAGGATTTTTCTTTTAAGTCACAAACGTAAGTTTGGGGGAAATATGGACGATTTTTGGAACCCTTTGGTTATAATAAGATAACAACCCATATGTATGACATTTGTAATTATCCCCACGCTTTTTGAAAAGCGTGGGGATATTGTGGTTATCTCCGCCGTCTGTCCGTCCGTCCTGGCCTCTATCTCATCCTATACTATAAGCACTAGAACCTTGAAACTTACACACATGGTAGCTATGAGCACATGTGCGACCCTGTACTATTTTGAATTTTGATCTGACCTTGGGTCAAAAGTTATGGGGGTTGGGGTGGGGCCGGGTCAGAGATTTTCACTCAATTTTTTATGTTATGTACTTTAAACATTGGCGATAACTTTTGCAATATTGAAGATAGCAATTTGATATTTGGCATGCATGTGTATTTCATGGAGCTGCACATTTTGAGTGACGAAAGGTCAAGGTCAAGGCCAGCCTTCAAGGTCAAAGGTAAAAAACAAATCCAATGGGAGTAATAAGCTTTAAAGGGAGGTAATTGATGAACCTGCCGAATGATTTTTTTTTATAAATCAAAGCGGAGCAGTAGGAGGCATTGTGTTTCTGACAAACACATCTCTTGTTTTATGTTATTTAACATTAACTTCTTCATTTCTAAACTGGTTTTTTTCCAATTGACACTGAACATCTCTTATGACAATACGGTCAATCTCAACTATGCATGGCCCCATTACCAACCCTGGGGCGCCCCCTCGGTCAAACATGCGGCGTGGGGATACGCGTCGGCTTCTGCCACGCCATTTCTACTTAAATAATGCATTTAAAAAATCTTTTATTTAAATTAAACGGTAATTATTAATATATGTTTTACTTACACAACGAGAAACAACACTGAAATTACCGGTAAACACAATTAAAGACGGTATACTTCGGACGATCATCAGAGAATATACGGACAAGTGAAACATATTTTTTAATAACGCTTTTTCATATATTATTTTATATATCTTTACATTTACAACCTTAACTTTACTATTTAAAATGTCCATTATATTTTAAACTGTAATACTTAAATTTGCCAGAATTTCAATGATTGAAGTACAAAGTCACCACCGATTACTGACCATGAAACACATAAATACTTTAAATAATAATAATATGAGAAACAAATATGTAAATTCGAACGAATTCTTTTCTCTTGAAATGACAATTTATGAAGAATCTTACTTGAGCTATGGGACCGTTAAAATTGAAATGATTCCGAACTTCCCTATATATATTTGGCCTATTTGCTAAAATGCGAACGAATATTTCTGTAAAGAAGCTAATCAAAACTCCAAAGAGATTCATTTTTTCTTACAAAATCGTTAAATAAATTAGGGATTAACTAGGGATTGTGCATTATTGTGCTGGGACGAAAACAACATAGTCATTTATCGTGTGTCCGAAGTTTAACTGTGGGATGCTAAATTTTGATATTGAAAACTCGGGTGATTTTATTTTTTTCGGGGGGGGGTTGTTGCGTGTGTGTGTGTGTGTGTTTTCTTGTAAAAATCTGTAAAAATACAAAAGTATTTAATTTATTACTGCAAAATTTCTTCAAGAACAAATACTTGAATGCATTTATTTTTTAGGAACACGGGAGATAATCCATATCTGTAAAAATTAATGTGTATGTATTATCGCCCTTCTTATATTCGTCGTTGTCCCTTTTGCCGCGATGTTGTTGTTTTTTATTTTGGAAAGGCGGCTTCGTGACTCACTTTCTGAGAAATTACTGGATACGATTTCCAATCAGAAAGCATAATTTTCGTATGTGTGAAAGTCCTAGACAACCATTGGTGAAAAAAAATATTGCGAAACCAGCGTTTAGTTAAACACCAAATGGAACCTTCTGAATTTATTTTTTATTTTATAATGAACATATCACATGTTTAGTTTGCATTTTATAACATGCAATTGTTCGAGCTATTTACGACATACCGGTTTGTGCATTAATAATATATTCATAACTCGCGCATAAACTGATAAAAGTATTTTTTTTTAATCTTCCTTTTTGCTGAATAGCACGTATTTTTGTCTACTGAATTACATTTACATTAAATGCCGATGATACATTAATGGGAATATGCGAGTAAGACTATTATTATGTTTTTGGGCATAACTATTTGTTTAATGAATCTCACTGAAAGTATGTTTGTTTCATTTTAACGTTCTACAATAGTATTACATTTGAAATATTCTGTGGTGTTTGATTCATGCCTCTGCAATTGTAGCTTGTATCATTTAAACTTTCTATTGAAATGAATGATCTAATTTTGTTTTGTTAATACGCGCACTCATAGAAACAATGCACACGTGAGACAATTTGACGTAATTGTTCATGCAAACTTAGCCTTACTCTTTCACTGAAAATAGTAACCACACCATTGTTCCATCCGTCAAACGAACAAATTGGAATATGTTTATAAACGTGTATACAATTGAGCATGCTTGTGCGGATGCGGACCGAATGGCATCTACAAACATAATTATGTTTGCAATATAGCAAAACTGGCTGATATTGCACAACGCAAAAAATAACGCAAAGTTATTATATATATTATTGTATATAATTATGTATTTGATAATCATAAGGAACAAATACAACACATAAAAGTATGATTTTTTAATTGTAAATCCTGCATCATCTTATCTTTTATTTCATATGTGCCACTGCAGCTTCCAGAACAGTCTTAACATGCATTGTCATCAGTCTCCACGCAGAGTTGTCGTTCCTTGCTCTCACATACAATTTAATCCAGCTGTGCTGGTTCCTGACAAATCTGCACGGAGGTTGCTTTGTTATGGGAAGCATTGTAAGCAACAACACAGCATTGAGCTACATACAACATTTATTGATGACATTTCTTTGTTTATGTTTAACGCTGTCAGCAGCATGGCATTGGTAATATTACCAGCATTTAGCGTCATTGGCATATATTAAATGTATCTTATTGTTATGAGTAACTATGTCAGCACCACGAATATAGATCGTTCATATTCAGCACCATATACATGTATTAACGACACCTTCTTGTTATACATGTCTGAACGACACCTTCTGATCACAAATGTATTTACGACACCTTCTTGTCATACATGCCTTAACGACACCTTCTGGTCATAAATGTATTTACGACACCTTCTTGTCATACATGTATTAACGACACCTTCTGGTCATACATGTATTGACGACACCTTCTGGTCATACATGTATTAACGACACCTTCTGGTCATAAATGTATAAACGACAACTTCTGGTCAGACATGTATTAACGACACCTTCTGGTCATACATGTATTAACGACACCTTCTGGTCATACATGTATTAACGACACCTTCTGGTAATACATGTCTTAACGACACCTTCTGGTCATACATGTCTTAACGACACCGTCTTGTCATACATGTCTTGACGACACCTTCTGGTCATACATGTATTAACGACACATTCTGGTCATACATGTATTAACGACACCTTCTGGTCAGACATGTATTAACGACACCTTCTGGTCATACATGTATCAACGACACCTTCTGGTCATATATGTATTAACTACACCTTCTGGTCATACATGTAATAACGACACCTTCTGGTCATAAATGTATTTACGACACCTTCTGGTCATACATGTATTTACGACACCTTCTTGTCAGACATGTATTAACGACACCTTATTGTCATACATGTCTTGACGACACATTCTTGTCATGCATGTACTAACGTCACCTTATTTTCATACATGTATAATCGACACCTTCTGGTCATGCATGTATTAACGACACCTTATTTTCATGCATGTATTAACGACACCTTTTTGTCATACATGTCTAACGACACCTTCTGGTCATACATGTTTTAACGACACCTTATTGTCATGCATGTATTAACGACACCTTCTGGTCATACATGTATTAACGACACCTTCTGGTCATTCATATATTAACGACACCTTCTGGTCATACATGCATTAACGACACCTTCTGGTCATGCATGTCTTTACGACACCTTCTGGTCATACATGTATTAACGACACCTTCTGGTCATACATGTATTAACGACACCTTCTGGTCATACATGTATTAACGACACCTTCTGGTCATACATGTATTAACGACACCTTCTGGTCATACATGTTATAACGACACCTTCTGGTCAGACATGTATTAACGACACCTTCTGGTCAGACATGTATTAACGACACCTTCTGGTCATACATGTATCAACGACACCTTCTGGTCATATATGTATTAACGACACCTTCTGGTCAGTGGTCATACATGTAATAACGACACCTTCTGGTCATACATGTAATAACGACACCTTCTGGTCAGTGGTCATACATGTATTAACGACACTTCATTGTGTCTCATGGGTAGCAGGGGAAATGAAGAACTGACAAGCGTTCGCTGACGAGGCCGTGGGGCGGTCCGGAGAAATAAAGTGCTTCTTTATTTAAGCCATTAGAATGGGGTTGTCTGTTTCATCTACGTTAAAGGTGTGCGTGTATTTCAAAGTTTCCTTTCCGAGCCAGAGGCTACACTATGTTTGGATCCGGATTTTGCCATAGCACGTCTACCTAACTTACTAGACTCACAAAGTTGGACGGATTTTGAAGCTTTAATTTCTAGCTTTTTCCTTGTTACTGAAAGATTTATTCAAATTGGCGTGGTCTTGTGTTGGGGGGGGGGGGGGAGGGAGGGGGAGAGGCCGGAGTACCCGCAGAAAACCCCACTTGTACGGTATGGTGACCACCAATGTCAATAAAGCAGGGATTATATAAAAACAAATGAAAACTTACGGAGCTTAAGTTTCCGCCCCACCTCCCTTAGAGCCGTTTAAACCCATTCTGTTTTATTTTTCGAATTTACCGGTCAAAGGTTGTGTTCCCTTATTGATTAATGTTCGTTTGTTATTTGTTACTGTCACGAGTTTTATTGTATGGAAATTGATCAATGGCCTTATGCCTCGGTCACACTGTCACGAATCAGAGCTACGAATGAGCTACGATTCAATCGGCTACGAATGACTACGAAATTGTCAAAATTCGTAGGCCGCTACGATTTCAGTACAGAGCACAACGAATTTACCATCAAAATGTTGGAAAACGAACAAGGAAAGGTACGGACTTCTACTGATCGACGCGATTTAGTACGGAGCGCCACGGATCGGTACGATCAAACTACGAATCCGCTACGGACTGGTACGATTCAGTACGATGCTACGCGAATCAGTACGATCTAACTACGGATCCGCTACGGTCTAGTACGGGTAAGTACGAACTAGAACGGTCCGCTACGAAGCAGTGTGAATTGCGACGGACTGGTACGGACAGGTAGGAACGAACTACGATTGAACATTGCGCCCACAGCCTCTTGTATTGTCATGAACAGAATGCCTCCTAAAAAGAGAACATGCAAGCGGCAGCAACAGCGCGTAACAGAAATAATGGAATCAGCCGTGTCTGGGGAAGAGTCTACCTCCTCCATCCAAAACCAAAATCCGGGTCGTCTTAAAAGCCAGTCTCTTATCAACGACTTCCTTTTTCTTCTCTGACCTGATAAAGTATGTAATTATTGATGTACACATATATATTATGCTTAGGAAAGTATAATTAATTTTGTATTTTATTATGTTGGCTATTAATGTAACAATTATTAAATCACGTAGAAGAGCAAGATTCAAAAGACATATGAGGCAGACACTTACCTGAAAATGAAAAAATGTATTACTAGTAAGTTCAAATTCTAATATTTTCAAAATACGTAACCTTTAGCACAAAGCTATACTAGTTATTTGATATTGAATCGTTATATCCTCTGTGCATATCGTCAAGCAGCTCGACTACGGCCTCTGCATTTTGTGCCATATCAATATCCAAGTGTAACTAATTTATCGCAAACGCATTTTGCTGGAAGTTCATAATTGTACACTCAACAAAAGCAAGTTCGGTTGCTTTATAATTTCAATGATGTATTTCAGTAGAAATTTATTGTAGTGGACCGTACATGTCCGTACTGTTTCGTGCTGAAATGTAGTACATCGTACAAGATCGAGCACATTCCTGCCTATCCGTAGTACAACGTACTAGATACGTGGCTTTCCGTAGTATATCCGTGGAATAATCGTATCTAATACGTAGCGTAACCGTACCGCTCCGTAGTTCTTCGTATCAATCCGTAGAAGTTATTGAAAATCTTTGGGCCTACGAAAAGGTACGGACGACTATGGTGTCGTTACGAACTAGTACAGATCAGTACTGACTGCTACGGATACGCTACGGTCGATAAATTCGTAGCAATTTTTTTAACATGTTCAAAATTTGTCAAGAGTCGCTACGGACATCCAAAAACTACTACGACTGATCACGGATCAAGTACGGAGAGCCACGATCCAGTAAGGATAGCTACGAACTGTGCCAAAAAGTATTCGTAGCTCGTTCGTAGCTCTGATTCGTGATAGCGTGACCGAGGCATTAAGTAAAGGACCTCCTGGTGTTGATAAGAATGACCTTCTGCTGGCCGGAGAGCTGTTGCACAGTTGGGCCGGACGTCTATAATTGGTCCTAACCGCATAATGGCCCTCGTTTTCGTGTGTTTCAACTCATAAACAAAATTGCACATTCACTATGTTCTTGATTATCCCGATCCTCTCGTCCGTGTTAATGTCGAAATGTGAAGAGCACGTCCACAGTTGGATTGGTTAATGTTTTGTATCTGGGAAGTGTCCACAGCCATCATCATTAGTGTGTTTACATCTGAAACATACCGGCTGTTCAGTTGTTTCATTTTGATCAAGTTGTCGAGTGTGAACCCACGTTCACATTCAGCGATCAACACAGGGAGTGTTTGACACACTCTTATGAGTTTGCATACACTTGGTTAGTCTCATTTATAAGACGCGCAAAGAATTTAAAGATACTTTTTCTATGGGCTAAATTCTTTGGCTCCAAATATTACCCATATAAAAAGTAGCTTAATATTTAAGAGCGTCAAAAATTTGGACTAACACTTGGTTAGTATATATCGCGCCTCTGTTCGTTAAATTCCGTTAGGCAATGATAATGATATTCAATAAGTCGAATTCATCAAACAAGTAGAATCGAAATAGACTGCCAGCACGTCTTTTTGGAGATACCGGGTAATAGCAGACATCAAATAAAATGCATACCATAACCAAGCGCCACACTATAGCTTCTTACATGGTATAAACAAACTATTCAGAAACAGTTTGTAATAACTCTGAACTCGTCGGTGGGTAACTCACAACTGGCTTTATTCATAGATTCACATATATATATAAATCTCAATACAAGTAACTCATGACTGCATGCTTTAACAAGACAATACGAGTTGTGTCCCTTACATTACAATACATGACATCCCCTTTTCTTTCTTTTTAAAAAAATATAAACACATGATACACCAACTACTCTATCGTTACATATGCGAAGAGGTTTATGAAAGAAAGCAAATAACATAACCTGTAGTAACACATTATAAACTGTTCTTTTTATAAAACCATAGTGGGAATTTCTTTTAAACCTCTGAGTGTTAAATTGTTATTGAAAATAGAATATTCTATATGAATAAAATGCACTCTAAGTAATGAAGAACTTCTTATAAATTAAATATGCAATTGAACTTCATAAAATCAAATTAACAATATAACAACATGTAAGACAAAATTATTCACTAAAATACATGTTTGCTAACTTTCCAAAAAATTGTCTCTGTTATCTCGGATTCAAGCTTGTTCAGGACAAAATGACAAATGCCAGATACAGTAAATGTCGGGTTTCAGCTAGGAAATGATAACAGACTGTTATAACACCGAAAACAAGCTAGAAAGTAGATACACCCAAAAATAATTAATATTGGATTTTTGTGAGAAGAAAATTTCATGAACATTTTGTTGTTAGAAGAAAAATCAAAGCGCTGAAGGCACTAATCTTTAAACCTTAACCAAGAGTTTGATATGATAAAAATAAATATGTACAAACTGTTCCTTACTCGTTATGATAGTACAGTTTCAAGAACATTATGCATTTACCACCACAATACATCTTACTTATACAAATACCAATATTACCGAATGATAGTTATTAAACAGTTTATTAATAAGTTTATTTTGCACTACAATAAGGCAGTCATATGACACATGTTTTGCACTTCACATCTTACACATAGTCATTTAACCGTATCGGTTTGTGAACTTCTCTTCCTGACCTCGTTTTCTTTCTAACAGTGTCTTGTACACTCTCTTTCCCCGGTTTGTCTCGAGTTTCGCTCGATCTCGCACTAGCACTGTTTTCGTGATTTGGAGTTGTTGATGGTTGTTCTGCTACCGTCTCTGTTGGCGCTGTGGGTGCCGGTATGTACACGTCATTGTTTGTGGTGATAATGTGTGGTCTTTCCTTTGTTTTCATTAGCATGTCCGTGTTTCGGCGATATTCGCGCCCCGATTCGCCTGCCTTAACGATATGTGATCGCGGGTATTCGGACGGTTTCACATACTCTGCCGGTTTCCAGCCAGATGGGGTTTTAATTCGTACTGCGTCCCCTGGCTGAAGATTATCCTTGCTCTTCGCGTGTTGGTCGTAGTAGAATTTTTGCTTTTCACGAAATTCTAACAACTTCGGTGCGACATTTTCACTGGTTGTTTCTGGTTGTCGCAATGTTTGTTTCATAGGTATTAGTGTTTTTGCGCGTCGACCCATCAAACGTTGCATCGGTGATCCGATGTTATCGCGTGGTGTGTATCTTTGTTCTAACAGGGCTAAGTAGATGTCGTCCCCTGTTTCGCTACACTTTTAATTAGATTTTTCACGGTTTGTACAGCCTTTTCAGCAAGGCCGTTTGTTTGTTGGTGCAAAGGCGACGACGTAATATGGGTGATGCCATATTTTTCGATGAATTCTCGGAATTCAGCACTGGTGAACTGTGGACCGTTGTCCGAGATGATTGAGTCCATGATTCCATAACGAGCAACGTTTTGCTTGATGTGTTTTAAGATGGTGCTCGTTCGAGTGTCTCTTTGCAATGGTGCTACTTCAATGAAGTTGGAGAAGTAGTCTACAATGATTAGGTAATTGTTACCCTCTAGTTCGCATAAGTCCATTCCAACTTTGCTCCAGTGTAGCTCAGGTACTGGTTGGATGATCATTGGCTCCTTTTGGCTCATCTTGCGATGCATTAAACACGCACTACACTTGCCAATAAGATCTTCAATTTGTTCATGCCGGGCCAAAATACTAACTCTCTCGCCCTCTTTTTACAGTTTACTACCCCTAAATGCGACTTATGTATCGCTTTCAACGTTTCTGTTCTCATTTCTTTCGGGATACACACGCGTTCCCCTCGGTACAGAACTCCATTGTAAATTGATATTTCATCGCGGTAATCCCAAAATGGAACGGCTTCAACTGGAACTTCGCACTTCGTTTCTGGCCATCCTCGAATGATAACCTTTGCCAGTACTTGGAATTGTTCATCCGCTTGTGTTGCGCGTGCAATTTTGTCATGGTTTGAACACGACAGCGTGTTGAGCTTCAAAACCATCAACTCTTCATCGATAGTTTTCTCATCTTGATTTTCTAACGGTAATCTGCTGAGGCAGTCTGCTAGACCCATGTCCTTGCCGCTTTTATGCACGAGGTTGAAGTCATACGGTTGAAGCTTCAAAATCATTCGTTGAATCCTTAGCGGAGCTTTATGTATTTCTTTCTTTAGAATCGACTCCAACGGCTTGTGATCAGATTCCACTAGGAAAGTATCTCGGCCATATAGCAGTTTGTGGAATTTTTCACAGCCATATACAACGGCTAGCATTTCTTTTTCGATCTGAGCGTACCGTTGCTCTGTCGGTGTGAGCGCACGTGACGCATATGCCACAACACGGTCCTGTTGGATTATCGCGGCTCCCAGGCCTCTCATTGATGCGTCTACTGTGAGTGTGACAGGTTTTTTCAAGTCGTAGTACTGAAGTACTTTTGTTGAAACAAGAGCTTCTTTTATTTTATTGAACGCGCGCTTCGCTTCGTCACCCCAGCTCCACGTTTCTAGCCTTTTCATATCGCGCAGTGGTGCATTCAACTCACTGAGATTTGGGATGAACTTAGACACATACGATAACATGCCTAACACGGTTTCCAGCTCACTGAAGCTTTCTGGCTCTCTCATGTCTGCTATCGCCTTCACTCTTTGATCTGTCGGTTTAATTCCGTCTCCAGTCAGTTTGTGACCTACATAGTCCACCTCCGGCTTGGCAAACATACACTTTTTCTTATTCATCTTCAGATTAATTGAACGTGCCTTTTGAAGCACCGTTTCCAAGCGCCTGTTATGTTCTTCCAGTGTTCTACCATGAATCAAAATGTCGTCAACAATTATTTCTACCCCGTCAATGTTACCAAAGTTCTGTTCCATGGACCGTTGGAACACTTCACTCGAACACTTCACGCCCATCGGCATCCGCAGGTATCGGTACCTGCCGAACGGAGTATTAAACGCTGTGAGCTTCGAGCTCTCTTCAGTTAATTTTATTTGGTAATAACCCATATTCGCGTCTAGCGTTGTAAAGTATTTACTCCCATTCAATCTTGTGGCAACATCATCAAAACTGTTCATTGGATAATGTTCTCTTCGGATTGCGCGGTTTAAATCTGTGGGGTCAATGCATATTCGCACTCTTCCGTTTTTCTTCCTTACGCACACCAAACTACTGACCCATTGCGTAGGTTCTGTTACTTTAGCAATAATGTTGCATTTCTCTAAGTGTTTTAGTTCTGCTTGCAATTTTTCACGAATCGCGACTGGAACCGGTCTTGGTGCATGAACTACTGGTTCTATTGACTTATCGATTTTAATCTCGTACTCGCCCGGTATACACCCAATCTCTTCCCAAAGGACGTCACTATATTTCTCAATGATAGATTCTGTTTCAAGTCTTGCGGTGTGTATTCTCATGATCAGCCCAAAATCAACTGAATCATCCCTTCCAAGCAAGTTTATGCCTCTTGGAGTGTTCATAATCTGGAAATTAACCGAACGCTTGATATTTTTATGCTCGCACAGCAATGTAATCATTCCTAGCGCCTTCACTGCTGGCCCATTGACACCGCTTATAATAACATCACTCCTTGTGATTGGTGCAACCTTTTCAAATAGCTTCGCTGTTCCATTTGACATGACACTGCACATTGCGCCACTGTCGATTTCAAATTTTATCGTTTTACACCCTATTTTCAAGTTAGCGGACCATTCATGATTATCTTCACTCGATGTTGCGATAAATACGTCGTTCACATCCGCATGTTCAAACTGGTTAAACATTTCCTCGACCTGGTCTTCCTGGGCTTCGGTGTAGTTGACACGTCGTTGACCTCCACGGCCCCGATATCCACGGTGGATTCCCCGATCACTTCCGCGATGACGCAGTCTACCTCCATAGCCACGTGCCCCTCTGTGTGATATCTCCTTTTGTTGATGCGATGTCCCACCGACTGCAGGACATAATTTGGATGCCTTGAAATGGCCAAACTCACCGCAATTGTCACACTGTTTTTGATAGGCGGGACATTTCCTTACTTCATGTTTTCTGCAACACTTGGCACAGTATTTTTGTTGCTTATGAGGGTTTTGATGCGTTCTAGCGATGTTTACGTGAGGGCTTTCGCCCAGTGATTTGATGTGAGACGCGGTCAATTCTATTTGCCTACAAACCTGCACGACACGTTCGATGGTAAGTTGTGTAACCGGTATCTCAATTAGCTTTTCACTACACTTTGTGTCATTCACGCCATTAATGATCATGTCACATATTAACCCTTCTTTTTGTTCCCCATATTGACAGTGTTCGGCCTTTCTTTTTAATTCCGAAATGTAATCCATTATTGACAGGTTACCACGCTTTGTGTTGAGGAACTCTTGTCTTTTAATGTTACGGTAATTATGCACTCCGAAATGTCTGTCAAATTTTGTGAAAACTGTTTCTAGATGGTATTTATCCTCGGCTGGCACTGTCGCGATTCCAGCATCCTGATTGGCAACAACTTCCGGCGCCCACGCGAACGAATCGTAAATTTTTAGGCACTCTCTCCCCATGTTGGCAAGTAGGACACCAACCTTTCTTTTTCCAGGCTTGTCGTCCAGACCTAGCGCGTACAAATGAATTATGAAGTCCCGTTTGTAGTCTTCCCAACTTGATGCACTTTCTGACGGGTTAAATTCCGGTAATGGCCTGATTCCCTTCGAAGCCATTTCGCTGTTGTATAAAATGAACCTTTAACAACAGATTTGCAACGTACGATTGTCATGCAATCGCCTGATTGCGCCGATTTTTAATAGATTTCTGACACCATGTAATAACTCTGAACTCGTCGGTGGGTAACTCACATCTGGCTTTATTCATAGATTCACATATATATATATATATAAATCTCAATACAAGTAACTCATGACTGCATGTTTTAACAAGACAATACGAGTTGTGTCCCTTACATTACAATACATGACACAGTTGACTATATTAAGATTTTTTTTGTGTGTTTAATTGTATTTTATCATAAGTTCAGCATTGTGTTTTTTTATGATAAAATAAACATGATGGGTCAAATTAGTTTTATACGGATGTGACACATTATATGAAGAAATACAGCCGACTCGAGTCGTTATGTGGGCAGCGGACCAATAACAGACGTCCGGCCCAGCTCTGCTATTTGTAAATGTCTTAATAATTCCAATACCATAAAGCAGGAATCGAAACTTTATCATCATTAATGCCGCAGTAAAAGTTCCATTTTTAGCTCACCTGATTGCTCAGCTGAGCTTTTAGGATCGGTCTTTGTCCGTCGTCCGCCCGTTGTCCACATTTGGTTTGTTAACACTCTCGAGGCCACATTTCTTGTCCGATCTTCATGAAACTTGGTCAGAAGATTTGTCCCAATGATACCTCGATCGAGTTCGAAACTGGGTCATGCTGGATCAAAAACTAGGTCACTAGGTAAAAAAATAAAAACCTTGTAAACACTGGAGAAGTCACATTTCATGCCCAATCTTTATGTAACTTTTTCAAAATGTTTGTCTTAATGATATGTTGGTTGAGTTCAAAAGTGGTGCTGGTCCGTTGAAAAACATGGCCGCCCGTGGGCGGGGCAGTTTTGCACTTTTCTGAAAAAAATCACTATCAAATATATATATATATAACAAGGTATGCAACTCAAAATCAGCCCAAAACGGGGTGCATCGCTTTGAACAGCCATATCTTCATCAATTGTGCAGCGATTTTCACGATCTCGGTCTTATTCAACGCAGAAATGAATTTCCTTTCTGGAAATGTATATGTCTTGCAATATTTTTACAAATGCTACTAAATACATATATATATTTGTTTGTGAAATTATATTTTTTTCAGAAAAGCTAATTTTTCGTTATAATGTGATTATTTATCATTCAAAATGATGTTTTCACTAAGTAATATCATAGCCACACGCTAACCACCTGTGCTTTCTAGCTCACCTGATTGCTCAGGTGAGGTTTTAGGATCGGTCTTTGTCCGTCATCCGTCCGTCCACATACTTCAAAGTCAAAGATATGGGGGACAAAGTGTTTCACAAACACAGCTTGTTCATCTTATACTTGAGTTTTTAAAGAGAATGATTTTCTTGATGCAAATCAAAGTAATAATCGTATCTGACTCATGTGGTTCAAACACTTTATCACTAGGTAATATTTTTGACAAAGATTAAATGAACCGACTCCTCTCACTTGAGCGAACTAGGGCCATCTTGTTTATTTAAGTTGCCGGAAGTCCTTCCGTACCATAGCGTCACGTCTTGAGTCTAACATGCAACCCAAGACGCGTGTTAAATCGCATAACAAAGATGTAAAAATAAAGTTTTTAAAAAACGACTAAAATTGCTTCTTTAAGCGAAATATAAACATCAATGTAAGATTTCTGATGCTTATCCTCTTTAAAACAAGAGGCCACAAAGGGCCCTGGGTCGCTCACCTGAGAGACTAAGATGGAAACAAACAAAGATTAAAACTCTCCAGCGAATATTTCAAATTATTGGTATGAGAAGACTGACTTTAAAAATAAGGTGTTCTAAAGTATTCACAATAGGCCTATATAGAAAATTACCCCACCCACCATGGCGGCCATGTTTTTAATACCCAGATTTAAAAAAAATATATAATCAGGAAAATGCTTCTTACATACATAAAGAGAAAAATGCCACATCCCCTGGCGGCCATGTCTTTCCACTGATCACGACAATTTTCAAACTCATCCAACGTATCAATAAAACCAATGTTTTACCAAGTTTCATGAGCATTGGCCAAAAATGTGACTTTGAGAGTGTTCACAAACTTTTTTAGTATATAAATTTATGGAAAATGACCCCCCCCCCCACCCTGGCGGTCATGTTACTAGATGGATCAAGACCATTTTTAAACTCAACCATCATATCCAGGAAAAATTCTCCTGACCAAATGTCATGGAGATTGGGCAAAAAATGTGTCTTCTAGACTGTTCACATGTTTTCTTATCTACATACAGAGAAAACTGCCCCACCCCCTGGCGGCCATGTTTTTTCACTGATCACGACTATTTTCAAACTCAACCAAGATATCCATAAAACCAATGTTTTGACCAAGTTTCATGATAATTGGGACAAAAAATGTAACTTCTAGAGTGTTCACAAGCTTTTTTTTACTAAATAAATATAAGCAAAAAGACCCCCCCCCCCCCCCCTCCTGGCGGACATGTTTTTTTTACCGATTCGAAACATTTTCGTTTTGACCAAATTTCATAACAATTGGGCAATAAATGTGTCTTCTAGACTGTTCACACGTTTTCACTATATACATATAGAGAAAACTGCCCCATCCCCTGGCGGCCATGTTTTCCACTGATCACGACCGTTTTCAAACTCGTTCGAGATATCCACAGAACCAATGTTTGGCCAAATTTCGTGATGATTAGGCAAAAAATGTGTGACTTTTAGAGTGTTCACAAGCTTCTTTACTATATAAATATAAGGAAAAAGACCCACCCCCCTGGCGGCCATGTTTTTGGCTTGACTGAGCACAACGTGCTCATGGTGAGCTTTTGTGATCGCCTTTTGTCCGTCGTCCGTCGTGCGTCACGCGTCATGCGTCCGTCGTCAACATTTGCCTTGTGAACACTCTAGAGGCCACATTTATTGTCCGATCTTCATGAAACTTGGTCAGAACATTTGTCCTAATGATACCTCGACCGAGTTCGAAAGTGGGTCATGCTGGGTCAAAAACTATGTTACTAGGTCAAAAAAAGAAAAACCTTGTGAACACTGTAAATGTCACATTTGATGCCCAATCTTCATGTTACTTTGTCAAAATGTTTGTTGAGTTCAAAAATGGTTTCGGTCCATTGTAACTAGCGATGCACCCTATTTTGATAACCCTATTTGATAGTGAACTATTTTTCACAGAAGTTGATTTGTCGTTATAATTCGATTATTTTTCATTCAAAATGATGTTTTTACTAATTAATATCATAGCCACTCGCTAACCACGTGTGTGACAGGTAAAGTCTTCGATCGGGTCTGATCGTTGACTAGTATATATTTCACGCGAGTAGTGTATCGTGTAATTTCTTAAAGTTTGACCCAAACGTTTGTAAAAAAATAAATTGCAATATATGTACATTTCCAGAGGAAATTCATTTCCGCGTTGAATGAGACCGTGTTCACGGAAATCGCTGAATAATTGATAAAGTTATTTCTGTTTACGCGATGCACCCTGTTTTCGGGTGACCTTGAGTTGAATACCAAAGAAGTTGATTTTTCGTTATAATTTGATTATTTTCCATTCAAAATGATGTTTTCACTAATTAATATCATAGCCACACGCTAATCACCTGTGACGTAATCGGGAAAAGAATCTGTGCTCTGTGCCGAGCGTTATCGAGCGGTTAATTACCCAATGAAAGGGTTTCTTGCTGAGCCGATTGTTAACGAACGGTTTAGGATCCAATGATCGGGTTTTATGGTGCGCCGCATGTCAACCGACGGCTATGACCCAGTGATCGGACTTCATACTGCGCCGAGTGTTAACGGACGGTTCGTGACCCGATGATCGTTCTTCATACTGCGTCGAGTGTTAACGGACAGTTTATGACGCAATTATATGGCTTCGTACTGCGCCGAGTGTTAAGGGACGGCTTATGACCCAATGATCGGGCTTCATACTGCGCCGAATGTAAACAGACGGTTTGTGACCCAATGATCGAGCTGCATGCTGCGCCGATTGTTAACGGACGGTTTATGACCTAAAGATCGGGCTCCATACTGCGCCGAGTGTTACGGAAGGTTTATGACCCAATGATCGGGCTTCATATTGCGCCGAGTGTTATCGAACGGTTTACTGTAAACATATAGAAATTCGTCGGTATGAAATTTCGTGGTTTAATAAAAAACAACTTATTCGTTGAGACGTAATTTCGTGGATTTCAAATAAAAAACAACTAATTCGTTGATACGTTATTTCGTGCATTTAAAATTTTCGGGGAAGACTGACCGTCATAATAATAAAACTTTTATTAAAACAATCAGAGTAAGAACGAAGAATATTCTGCGAATCTATGTTGACAGCAAGACTTGAGGTTAATTTGCACTGAAGCATGAAAGTGTTACCCGCTCGCTCATTGTCATCAGTGTTGTTTTGACAATAATTGCAATTCTCAGCGCAATCGGTCCCCTAGTAGTAATAATTGAGTAGTAAGGTCCCCAAAATACACTTGTGAAACCGTTATGTCTCTTTTAACTTTAATTGGCACTAATTCACATATGTGATAAATCCGCAAACTGTTAATTTGACGACGTCACGTAAAAGAAAACAATCGTTGATGTACAGTTTAAATACCGTGCTTGATTAAATTATATTATTACCCAAACACTTATCAAGAAAACAACATATTGTATTAAAAAGCATATCTCAGTCAAACAATGTCTCTTTCAAAATGGTTAAAAACGGGAAAAGTTCAGACACGTTCTCTTCCTTTAGCAGGATTGCCCGACCCTGCAAAGGCTCAGTCTACGACTGAAGTATTATTAACACAGGCCGCTAACGGTTCAGTGGAAGAAATGATCAAACTGTATAAATATTCGTTGGTACTTGAATTCGTGGTTCAGCGGACCAACGAAATCCACGAAAATTCGTACCACACGAAATTAAGTGGTTTTACAGTATGACATAATGATCGGGCTTTATACTGCGCCGAGTGTTAACGGGCGGTTTATTACCCAATGATATGGCTTCATACTGCATCGAATGTTTACTGACTATTTATGACCCAATGATCGGGCTTCATACTGCGCCGAGTGTAAACGGAGGTCTATGACCCAATTATCGGGCTTCATACTGCGCGGAGTGTTAACAAACAGTTTATGACCCAATGATCGGGCTTCATACTGCGCCTAGTGTTTACGGATGGTTTATGACCCAATAATCCGGCATCATACTTCGCCGAGTGGTTAGAGCCGGTTTATGATTCAATGATCGAGCTTCATATAGCGCAGAGTGTTAATGGGCGGTTAAGACCCAATGGTCGGGCTTCATACTGCGTCGACTGTTAATGGACAGTTTCTGACCCATTGATTAAGCTTCATACTGCGCCCAGTGTTAACGGACAGTTGACCTAATGATCGGGCTCACACTGCGCCGAGTATTAACGGACGGTTTATGACCCAAATGATCGTGCCTCGTACTGCGCCGAGTGCTTAAGGACGGTTTATGACCCGATGATCGGGCTTCATAATGCGCCCAAAGTGAACGGACGGTTTATGACCCAATGATCGGTCTTCATACTGCGCCGAGTGTTTACGGACGGTTTATGATCCAATGATCGGACTTCATACCGCGCCGAGTGTTAATGGGCGGTTTATGACCCAATGATCGGGCTTCATACTGTGACGAGTGTTTACGAGAGGTTAATGACCCAATGATCGCGCTTGATACTGTGTCGAATGTTTAGGGACGGCTTATGAACCAATGATCGGACTTCATACTGCGCCGAATGTTGACGGCTGGTTTATAACCAAATGATCGGACTTCATTCTGCGCCGAGTGTTAACGGACGATTTATGACCTAATGATCGGGCTTCATACTGCGCCGAGTGTTTACGGACGGTGTATTACCCAATGATCGGGCTTCATACTGCGCCAAATGTTAACGGACGGTTTATGACCAAATGATCGGACTTCATCCTGCGCCGAGTGTTAACGGATGACCCAATGAACGGGCTTCATACTGCACCGAGTGTAAACTAACATTTAATGACCCAATGAACGGGCTTCATACTGCGCCGAGTGTTTAAGGACGGTTTATGACGCAATAATTCGGCTTAATAGTGCGCACAGTGTTAATGTGCGGTCAAGACCCAATTATCGGGCTTCATAGTACGCCGAGTGTTAACGGACAGTTTCTGAGCAAATGATCGGGTTTCATGCTGCGCCGAGTTATAAGGGACTGTTTATGACTCAATGATCGGGCTTAATACTGCGCCGAGTGTTAGCGGTCGGGCGTCATACTGCGCCGAGTGTTAACGGACGGTTCATGACCCAAATGATCGGGCTTCATACTTCGCCGGGTGTTAACGGACGGTTTGTGACCCAATGATCGGGCTTCATGCTGCGCCGAATTTTAAGGGACGGTTTATGACCCATTCTTGCTTGATACTTCGCCGAGTATTTACGGACGGATTGCGACCCAATTATCGGGCT
Organism: Dreissena polymorpha; assembly: GCF_020536995.1. Classification (NCBI taxonomy): domain Eukaryota; kingdom Metazoa; phylum Mollusca; class Bivalvia; order Myida; family Dreissenidae; genus Dreissena; species Dreissena polymorpha. The sequence continues at coordinate 24,084,992 of NC_068365.1, read as the reverse complement.
TCATACTGCAACGAGTGTTAACGGACAGTTTATGACCCAATGATCGGACTTCATACTGCGCCGAGTGTTTACGGACGGTTTGTGACTCAATGATCGGGCTACATACTGCGCCGAGTGTTAACGGACGGTTTGTGACCCAATGCTCGGGCTTCATACTGCGCCGAGTGTTAACGGACGGTTATGACCCAATGATCGGGCTTGATACTGCGCCAAGTGTTCACGGACGCTTAATGACCCAATGATCCGGCTTCGTCCTGCGCCGAGTGTTTACTGACGATTTATGACCCAATTATCAAGCTTCATACTGCGCCGAGTGTTTACGGACCATTTCTGACCTATTGATCGTTACTCATAATGCGCCGGGTGTAAACCGACAGTTTATGACCCAAATGATCGTGCATCATACTGCGCCGAGTGTTAATGGACGGTCTATGACCCAATGATCAGGTTGCGTATGGCGCCGGGTGTTTACGGACGGTTTGTGACCCAATGATCGGGCTTCATACTGCGTCGATTGTTAACAGACATTTTATGTGAAATGTCCATACAGTTATTAAATTTTCAGAGTAAAACTCATTTTATCAATTATACAAACATGTTTTAATTGTAAGTACATGAACCGGTACCGAGATGGGAATGGGACTTGTCCTCTGATAGGAAGACAACCGGAAATGCAAGCCGTCAAAATGCCTGCTAATTTGATAACGGGGACACATCCCTCAGTATTAATATGTCATTAGAATTTGCTTTTCTGTCAAGAAGTTTCAGAACCCGTTGATTGACCCTGTGGTGGCCCTGTAAAACTTTTCGGGCACCTTATGTTTTTTTTGGTAGCGCATCATCGTCACAACTAAACGTGACCTTGGCGTATGAGCTAGGGACACAGATCAAGAACGTTTGAAGTTAAAGTATGGACAAGATTAGATGGACACACACACACGCATAAAACTGAAACACATGTACCATCATATTGAGATTACTACAAACGGTCTCGACAGTAACATTAAAATGAAAATATTTAATAGTTTTTTTATTAACTAAGGAAACAAATGAAAATCTATAGGATATAATATAGGTACATGGGCAGTTCTTTATTGTCCTATCTCTAAAACTCAGTCTCAACCGACATATTTCATTTTATTATGAATAATAAAAACAGCTTTTTGTTGGTACTTGTTTTGACATTTACACGGTTTAAACCGATATATGTGTCGCGTTCTGAGAAAACTGGAAATAATGTGCGTAAAGTATCGTTCCAGATAAGCCTGTGCAGTCCGCGCAGGTTAATCAGGGACGACACTTTCCGCTTTTATGGTCCTTTTCGTTTAAAGGGAGTCCCTTCTTACCGAAAATCTTGTTAAGGCGGAAAGTGTCGTCCCTGACTGCGGACTGCACAGGCTAATCTGGTACGACACTTTACGCACATGTATTAAGCCCAGTTTTCTCAGAACGCGACTCATATTGTCTGCTGAGCGATGAAATTATGATGCTACAAATCAAACACTTTCTCTATTAACTTTATCTAAATAAGAAACAACTAAATACATACATTATTAGCAACAACTGCCTGTTAAAGAACCCATTTAAAAAACGCTTATATAAATCCATTTTTAAAAGACAACATAACACTACAAAACGTAACGATTTAATAAAACGTTGACATGACCATGTCATTGAAGGGTCCTTTTCACGTTTTGGTAAATTGACCAAATTAAAAGAAATTGTTTCAGATTCGCAAATTTTCGTTGTAGTTATGATATTTGTGTGGAAACAGCAATACCGAACATATACTATGCTCTAAAATGACCATTATATGCATCTCGTGACGATTTAAAAACCTGAAAATTTTCAAGCATTGAAACGCAAAAACGATTGAAGAATTTGGAGATTTCTTTTGTTGTAATTATATTTTGTGACACTACGAGGATTGCTTATATAAAGTATAAAACACATCATACATTGTATGAGCACGGATGACCGAGTGGTCTAAGCGTTATACTTTGACTCCGGGGGTCAGTGGTTCGAGCCCTGTTGATAATTACTTTTTTTCTTTCTTTAATGTTATTCTTATTTTTTTACTGGAGTTTTTAATAGCAAATGTTTACATTTATCAATATAAAGCATTTAATGACAAACTTCAATACATGCCAAAATCTGTCCCTTTAAAATGTTAATCATATGAGTCGTATTCTGAAATAAACTGGTTACAATGCATGTGCGTAAAGTGTCGTCCCAGATTAGCCTGTGCAGTCCGCACAGGCTAATCAAGGAAGACACTTTCCGCCTAAATTGGATTTTTGAAAAGAAGAGACTTCATTTAAACGAAAAATGTCATAAAAGCGGAAAGTGTCGTCCCTGATTAGCCTGTGCGGACTGCACAGGCTAATCTGGGACGACACTTTACGCACATGCATTAAACCCCATTTTCACAAAGCACGACTCATATTCATTGGATGGTAAGCTTATATGCCACACTGAAATGACTGTGCTTATATTGTGCAAATTCTGTAACATAATGTGAAACTGTTCAAGTTTTAAAAAAATGCAATACTGTCAAGTATGGCATGTGTTCAAATCTGCTTCATCATATTACATTTTCAAGGATCGTTAAAACGATGAAGAGAGAATTGTAATTAAATTTGATACATTGTATTTGCGGACATTTAAGTTAAAAAAGAACGTAAGTACAATGCCTTTTGAATGTACATTTACGTGTATTTCAAAATGTGCCCATGTTCTGATGACACGCAATTCGCCTCTATCATTAACATACGTGTTTGTCTAAAAGCAAACGTGAAATAAATTTTATTTTATGCTTTCCGGTGGTTTATAGAGAAATATCAGTGAAATAAAAGTGGTATTTCACTGTTTCAAACAGTGAAACATAACAGTGAAAAATATCGTTATTTTTCACTGTTTCAGTTAGATACTGGAACTACTTCCCCAATAACCCCATGGTGAGCCTCAATTGCAATTTTCATTCAAGGGAGACTAGTCTACTTGAACCTGAAACACACATTTACCTCCCTTAAACATAATTATTTCGTCTGCTGCTTAACTCTTTAACAGCAATGGATGAATTGGAAAACAATGAAATAAATCTTCTTTTCTCAAGTATCTTTGACTTTGATGACTTTTTTAATGAAATAAATGAACAAGATGATGACAGCGCTTCAAAATCACAAGAAATAACATCAGCAGCACCAACAGCAGGAGCAGCAACATCAGCCCCACATCCACTGGTAACAGCATCAACACAGCACAGGAAGAAAAAGAACAAAACCCAACATCAACACCAACAAGGAATTTCAGATCTGTAAGTGTGGATAGCTTTCTGCTTGAAAACGAAAATTTAAATACAAAAAAGAAAACCGACAATGACATCAGACTTTTCAAAACTTTCCTAAAAAGTCACAAAAATGAGGCAAGAAATATTGAAACTATACCTCCTCATGAATTGAACCCTCTGGTCTGCGAGTTTTTGTTGGGTGTGACTAAAAAAGATGGATCAGAGTATGAACCCACATCTTTGAGGGCATTTTTAAGCTCAATCGACAGGCATTTAAGGCACATGAACTACAAGCACTCTTTGATAAATGACCCTGAATTTGCCAAAGTGAGGGAAGTATTAAAAGTAAACAAAAAGCTCTGAAAAAAGAAGGTTATGGAAATAAACCGCATCAAGCCCAGGCATTAACAAATGAACATATTGAAGCTATGTACGCAGCTAAAACTCTGGGAGAATCAAGCCCAAGAGCTCTATTACACTCACTGTGGCTTATATGTACAACCCATTTTGGGATGAGAACCGGCAAGGAAATTCACACCCTATGCTGGGGTGATGTCAGCCTTGGAATCGATTTTGAAACTGGTGAAGAATTCATCACCTTCGACACTGAGCGTCAGACAAAAACCCGTACTGGTGAAAATCCTAGGGATATAAGGTGATTTTCCTACTTTAATATATTTGTACACAAATCTGAATTGATAATTTTTTATTTATATAAAAACTGGTACTGTTTATAAAATATTTAAATGGAATTTTTCTTTAGTAAAAATAATACAAACATGGAGGATATTTGTTGGTTAAGGTAGAATATCGATTTTATTTCACGAGTGATCATAGAAATTATTATTTTTACGAGTGGCGAAGCCACAATTGAAAATATATATTTTCTATTATCACAAGTGAATTTATAGACCTTTTTTTACAATATAATTCTTATTTGTATTATTAATATACAGTAGACTTCACTTTTGGTGGAATAGTATTTAATTTAAACAAAACATTTAATGCAACACACATTTTAACTATTCATAGGAAAGTCAAGCCACGGGCATATGCAGTTCCCGAACAACCTGACAGAGATCCGGTGCATCTCTACAAGCTATATGCCGACAAACGCCCTGTTGACATGATGACAGAAGACAGCCCCTTCTTCTTAACTCCTGGCAACAAGACACAGCAATGCTGGTTCAGGAAGTCTGCCATGGGAATAAACAAGCTATACAGCATAATGACCGAGATGAAAACAGATGCTGGTATTCAAGAGCCAAGAATCACCCCATACAGGTCAAAACCCCATATTATATACACTACTTTCATAACAAGACTAAAATATATAATAAAAATCACTTACCTCCCATTTATTAAATAGGTGTTGTTTGTCCAATTTTCATGCTACAACACTCAAAATTTTAATTCATAAAATCTCCTGTACTCGACTAGTACTATTCCTCTACTTTCCGGTTCCATTACATCCAGTACTTGACAGACCACCATGTATTTATTGAAGTGTTTCAAGAGCACACAAAACAATTACAACTTATATCTTATGTAATATGTCATGTGTACCGTTGAATATTGATTTTATTTTTACCATAGATATAAACATTTTTCAGTGCAAGAAAGCACTTGATTCAGAAGCTGAATGACGAGAATGTTCCTGCTCATCAAATAATACAGATTTCAGGGCACAGAAATATTAACAGCTTAAATAATTACAGCAGTTTGAACAAGGAACAGTCAAAAAATATTTCAAAAATACTTTCTCATTCAAACCAGTCAGTTGAAAAGCACAACCGCACAGCCACTGCCACTGCGTCAGCCACACCTGCATCAAGTGATTTTCCGATGGCCCGAGGATTTTTTGTCAACTCACATTTCCAGGGCAATGTAACATTTAATTTTCACAACTCTGAATCTTACATGGGCCTTTCCCAGACACAGAACGTAGTCAATCACCAGAGGCAATCTCCATCCCGTACAGTTACACCGGCGGTAACCGCAGATTCCCCTGTACAGCGACACTACAAGCGAATCCGTCCTATTGCAGAGAGTGACAGTGATTGATATCGAAACCATTTAGCACAAAAACACTGTTGAAATATGTTTGCGTTCCTAGTTTAATCCAGTTATGTGTTATTAATCCAGCAAGTCGTAAAAGTGTTGTTCAACATGGCGAGCACTTTCGTAACTTTGAGATCAGTTGAATACACAAATTACTACGCCAGTATATGCAACACTATTAATTTCATAATAATTTAAATTAAACTATTGTTTGTAATAATATTGAATGTATAAAGTATGAAAAAGATATATGTTGAATAAAACATTGATTTTAATAGTAATACACTTTTTACAGATGTGAACTATTTTCTTGTGTAGTAAGTTCTGTGTGCGTTCTAAAAATTGAGGCACCCCACGGGGAAACTTAATGAGGCAAATTCGGAAAATTAACAAAACTACAAAAATAAGCATAAAATAAAAAGAAAATTTGTTGGTTTCGGTAGCATATCGAATTTAATTCACTCGTGATCATAGAAAAAAATATTTTCACTCGTGGCTACGCCACTCGTGAAAATATAAATTTCTATGATCACTCGTGAATTAAATTCGATATGCTACCGAAACCAACAAATATCCTCTATATACCTCAATAAAATGGTAAGTGAAAGTACCGCTCATGATTTCTATTTACATTTAACCATATATACCTTGTTATTAAAAACAGAAGTATTTTTTACCGGCTTTTGGCATGGTCTTTTTAAAATTTAATATTGCAAATGTAGCATTGAATGTCAGCAAATCTGCTGATATATTACATGTTTGTTACTAATATTATACAATTTCACATACCAGGAAAGTTATCTAGACGTGGCTACTAAAGCATGTGGATTAATGATATACATAAAAATACATATGCTTGAACCTGTACAGTATGACAGTTGGGTATACATCTATCTCTTGCGTGATGACACGCAATGTTGTGCAATGCTTAAAATACCATGGTGTACACAAATTAAAATAATTCAAAACTATTAGTGAAAATACATTATATTGAACAAGCATATTATTGTTTACATATAAATACATAGAATGACTATACTTTGTTTAAGTAGAATATTTGCAATCTTTTCAAATATCATATACAGAATATTTGTTATTAACACGGAATGCATGCGACACAAATTTGGCACATTTGGACAATTAATGGTAACATGTTTAAAATGTTTACGTCTTAATTTTTTAATGATTAATGTTACAACATAGTAGAACAGACAAATGCATTTAATAAAATGCTTCCTATAAAGACTTTGTTCAAGTGTTCCCATCGCGTTATGTACAACCATGAGGTCAAACCATTTTTAGTAGACTTTTCGGTATTTTGGAAAACTGCTGCCAAAATGTAAGCGTGTTTGTTACTGTAAAAGAACTCTAAATTGATAACATTGAGGATATGTGAAAAAATCCACAAGAAATAATGTTTGTAGTCATATTAGATTTGAAAATATGAGCGTTTATAATATAATGGTGAAATAATTTATCTCGATGTGAAATTCCCATAGTTACGAAAAGGTGGTTTAAAATGAATATAAAGAATTTAATAGACAACTATGGCTGTCCGGTTAAAGCAGTGGTTTGTACAAATGCTTCTCACCTAAGCAAACCGGATTCAATCCACGTTCACACGTACATAGCTGGAAATTTAAGCTTACCGGTAAATTAAAAGTTCGCCCCAACAAACTGCGGGTCCAACCATAATGCAGCCTCAGGCGCCGCAATCATGTTTATGCAATCACTAAAAGCCTACTTAGTCTCATGTAACTCGAAATGTGGATAGACGGCAATGTGGTGATTTCAGTTTTTTTGTCAGCCGAAAATTGTGCTTCATATGGTGGCATAAATAAGAAACTCTGTATATGGAAAGAATGCAATATTGGGAATATACACGTAATTGTCGAACAAAATTGTGGTTGCTTTGATTCTGGAATACGTTAACACTAAAATTTCGATTCTGGGACGACTTAATATGTCCTTAAACTAGGTTGGTGAAACTTGGTACGTGGACAGATATTCAAACACGTTGGCGCGATCAAGACCGCCCTGACGATTGTCTTGCTTATTCGTGACATTTTTTACTAACATAGGCACTATTCTAGTGTGTAAATATTCAAAGTTTTAATTGGATCGTATTTTTTCTTTATCCTTAAGTCTAAGAATGGATTGGTGGATGCGTGTCCTATTTTAAGAATATACTATTGAACTAATGTTGACCAGAGATGTATATCTCTGTGCTGACCTTACTTATAATCTGATCAATAGGGGAAACTACCGGTTAATCAAATGTTGAGCTCAAGTCACGATTTTCATTCAAGCTTATGTTAATACGCTTAGAGGAACGCTGAAAATACTCCGTGCTGGTTGGCCAACAAGTTTATCCTACGTCATATGTGCAGTCACCCTTGACGTCTCGCATAACTCACCGTGGATAATAATAGTCTCCCGTCTGCATCCAGTCACGTGGACAGAGTTTAAAGCGTGTCGGATTTCTCGCGATTTGTTATTTTGTATCATGCACTGTGATTTCGCCAGTCTTTATTTATCAAGTATCTAGTTAAGTTCGCAGTTAAGGCAAACATTGTTTTAATATATAACTTCGCTTGTATGAAGATGCATCGGCAATGTGTAATAGTAGTGCAACTATGCTTATTGCTTGGACTACTTACTTTAGGAGTTAAGACAGATTCGATAGGTATAATTATTTACCCTAATGTTTTATTTTGATGGATTTATTGAAATGTTCGCGTGAATGATTGGTTGCCTTATTCAGTTTTAAAAATGATTAAATATACAAACAATATGCTTTTTAGTTGACTCAATATGTGACCGCATTTATTTGAAATAAGATGCTGTAAGAGTTAAATAATGTGCTTTTCCATCCCTTTTCATAAAATCACTGGTTTTGCGTGTTGTTGTTTTTCAAAATTGTTTCCATGCTTACCCGGTAACTCTGAAATGTGTTTTTCTTCTAAATTACCAGGCGTAAGGTTTTGTCATGAAGACAAAGTCGACGACCACTACGCCGGTCTGCTTGCGCATTTCAACGCCTCTTCTCGCGTCATCAAAGACGGCATCAAAGACGCTCAACTCAACGGCGAGTTTACGTGTACCTGTACCATTACAGCAGAGGAAGACATAGCGTTGCTTTACGTCTGGTCCAAAGTCGCCGCAATATCACAGGACTGTAATAAACATATCAACGTCAATACCGATGCCGACAGCGTCAAGTTTTCCGGGTGCTGGGATTCACCGAAGGAAAGTTTGTCTCAAATCCCGGCGGGTCAGCAGATCCGATTGATCCTGAAGACGTCCACAGAGCAGCTTCACGATGACGATTACGCGATCTATATACATGTAGCACCAGGTAGGCACAGCGTACACGGCCGAGCATTTGCCATCTTGAGTATAGAGTATACCGTATGTTTGTGAGATGTAATAATATTAAGTGTAAAATAAATATGCGATACTTGCTGTTTAACTGTGCAGAGATGCAATTTAGATTAAATCAAAGGCAGTAAATGAGAAAATGCGTGAACTCAAATAACGACATTCTGTACCAGTAGCTTTGACATCCCAACAAAAAATATTTTATACGAAGGCGTTTGCAACTTCAAGACGTGTATTTCAGATAAGTGTAAATTATTTTAGTTTTATGTTAAAGCAATTGCTTTCTCAATTATACCACTTATTAAACCAAGATAAAACCATCTTATTATAAAAACCAACACATCCGAAAAATCCAATCAAATGTTCAAATGATCGACACATTTAAGAGATGCAAACAATTTTTTAGCTTAAAAATAAAACCTCTTTAGCTCACCTGAGCACAACGTGCTCATGGTGAGCTTTTGTTATCGCTTTTTGTCCGTCGTCCGTTTTCCGTTGTGCGGCGTCAACATTTGCCTTGTTAACTCTCTAGAGTCCACATTAATAGTCCAATCTTTATGAAATTTGGTCAGAAGATTGGTTTCAATGATATCTTGGATGAGTTCGAAAATGGTTACGTTTGCTTGAAAAACATGGCTGCCAAAGGGCGGGGCATTTTTCCTTATATGGCTATATATGGCTATAGTAAAATCTTGTTAACACTCTAGAGGCCACAGTTATCGTCTTATCTTCATAAAACTTGGTCAGAAGATTCATCCCAATAATATCTTGGACGAGTTCGAAAATGATGCCGGTTGGTTGAAAAACATAGCCGCCAGGGGGCGGGGCATTTTTCCTTATCTGGCTATAGTAAAACCTTGTTAACACTCTGGAGGCCACATTTATTTTCCGATCTTCATGAAACTTGGTCAGAAGATTTGTCCCACTGATATCTTGGATGAGTTCAAAAATGGTAACCTTTGCTTGAAAAACATGGCTGCCAAGAGGCGGGGCATTTTTCCTTACATGGCTATATATATGGCAATTGTAAAATCTTGTTAACACTCTAGAGGCCACATTTATTGTCCAATCTTCATGAAACTTGGTCAGAAGATTCATCCCAATACTATCTTGGACGAGTTTGAAAATGATGCCGGTTGGTTGAAAAACATGGCCGCCAGGGGACGGGGCATTTTTCCTTAAATGGCTATAGTAAAACCTTGTTAACACTCTAGAGGCCACATTTATTGTCCAATCTTCATGAAACTTGGTCAGAAGATTCATCCCAATAATATCTTGGACGAGTTTGAAAATGATGCCGGTTGGTTGAAAAACATGGCCGCCAGGGGAAGGGGGCATTTTTCCTTAAATGGCTATAGTAAAACCTTGTTATCACTCTAGAGGCCACATTTATTGTCCAATCTTGATGGAATATTGTCAGAAGATTTGTCTTAATGATATCTTGGATGAGTTCGAAAATGGTTACGTTTGCTTGAAAAACATGGCCGCCAAGGGGCGGGGCATTTTTCCGTAAATGGCTATATAAGGCTATAGTAAAATCTTGTTAACACTCTAGAGGCCACATTTATAGTCCGATCTTCATGAAACTCGGTCAGAAGATTCATCCCAGTAATATCTTGGACGAGTTCAAAAATGTTGCCGGTTGGTTGAAAAACATGGCCACCACGGGGGCGGGGCTATTTTCCTTATATGGCTATGGTAAAACCTTGTTAACACTCGCCATATTTCCAATCTTCATGACATTTGGTCAGAATATTGGTCTCAATGATATCTTGGATGAGTTCAAAAATGATGCCGGTTGGTTGAAAAACATGGCTGCCAGGGGGCGGGGCATTTTTCCTTATATGGCTATAGTAAAACCTTGTTAACACTCTAGAGGCCACATTTATTTTCCGATCTTCGTGAAACTTGGTCAGAAGATTTGTCCCAATAATATCTTGTTATCTCAGGTGAGCGACTTTGGGCCTTTCAGGCCCTCTTGTTTTGTAATTTCAGACGTATGAAAGATAGGTATTACGCATTAAATTTGGATTTTTACGAAACATTTTGTTTGAAATCAGCATAACCGTAAGCTTTTTAGTTTTATTTTATATACAGAGTGCGTCATTTTCTACATGGACTGACAACCTACAGTATATGTGTACCATTCATTTAACTGATTTAATTTAACTTCAATGAAAGTGTCATCGTTAATTTACAAAGAAACCTTTGTTGAATGTCCAATACACACACATATTCATCAAACTTGCGCCAAAGCTCAACAGGTCGGAGCGGAACATTTGCATAGTTATACTTTAATTCAACACGCGTTTCAAATTAATTGCTTTCGTAAGATGTTTAAGTATTTATAGGTGTTGCTCATACATTTTTTACTTGAATTTTGACATCATAGGCTGAGATTTATAGTAGATATGATGTTGATATGGTAGTGGTTGTTCTGATCGCGATGGAAGTGGTTGACTTAGTAGTTTAGTTTTTGTTTTTGCAGTGTTTTTGTTGTTGCTTTTAATATATTTACATGAATTACATGTAGAAGGCAGTTGATTTATAAAGGCAATCGATGAAATTAAGTCTATTTAATATTATCTGCGTCATCTCGATGCTTGCAAGTGCCACGGTATTGCGATTTGAAGTGTTAAATTTATTCTTCCATTTCAGAAACCGGTACAAAACTTACTCTGTCGTGTCAACTACCGGAACCTAGCGTTAGTATTGCGATTACAACAGACACTACTATGGACACCTTTATCGCGCTGTCCAACATTACTGCTAACGTCACTACCACGTCAACCGTACCAATCGTGCAGACGTCTAGGAAGAAAGCAGGTTCGTTATATGCGTAACTTTGTGCTGGATAAAAGCGGGTTTTTTTGCGTCTGAAAATTCAGCAAGATTTAAATAAAGCAATCAGTTAATGCATTAGTCAGTAAATATATAGATGGTGAACATGTAATGAAGATTGAATTCGGGCGTGGCATGGTCTTTACGTTACTCTTACTAATCTTCCGTCTGTTGGCAAGGAACAATTTAAATAATAACAGTATCATTGCAAAACTACTTATTGAAATACGATAACAATTCGCGATAGCATAGCAAAGTTAAACATAGTTGTTGTTGTTGTTTTCAAAAATAAAAATTTGTTTTCCTATTTCAAATCATCGCTGACTATATTTTGAAAGTTTCACATGAAAAAATCACGGTGTAGACAAAAGCTATGTCTAACCCAATTTGCTTTCAGTATTAAATGGTGATAACATCACGTCATTTTTCTTGTGTTTTAAGCCCCTGGCGATATTTTCCGATGTATCGTTGAATCTTAAGTTCAATTAGAGTTTCATTGTGAGATGGACCGCTTCGGTAGCGACACAAAACGAATGTAAACAATATGAGTCGCGCTGTGGAAAAACGGGGCTTAATACACCTGGTTACATGTGCAAATCGCACAGGCTAATCTGGGACGACACTTTCCGTCTTATTTGTAATTTTACGAAGGAGATATTTTCTTTAAACAATGACTACAATAAAAGCGGAAAGTGTCGTCCTTCGTTGGCAAGTGAGCGCTGCACAGGCTAATATATGGCGTCAATTTACGGAGATGCATTAAACCCCGTTTTCCCAGAGAGAGGCTCATGGTATATCATACTATACCGCATTGTTTTCGACTTGTGTTCGTATTAGAGAACACGCGCTTGACGAATCGGGTACAATACAGGAGCGTGTTCGTATTAGACCACACGCGATTGACGAATCTGGTACAATACAGGAGCGTTACAGGAGCGTTATTATAAAATACTAAAAAATATGCAGAAAATCGCAATCATAGTAATCACTAAATTATTGATTATAAATATAATACGGATCTCTGAACTAATAACAGTTTATATATGGTATTTTGGTAACAATGCACGATTGAGCGTTGTTTACCAATAAACGGAGTTTTCATACTTATTGATTGAACTAGATAAACGAAGCAACTGGCAGCTGTGGCTGAACACACGGATATTCATAAGTCTAAATCTTCTTTGTCAATGAATACGAGCTGAGAAAACCGATCTTAATGCATATAAGCCTGTGCAGTCTGCACAGATTTATTACAGATGGGGTAATCACGTGATGATCTAAAGGAAATCAAGATGGCGGCGTTCGTTCCAAAACAGGTATTTTTCGCCGTTTTATACCCTTTATTACTTTAATTTAATTATTAAATGCAGCTCACTTTCCAGCCAATACAGCAAGAAAGTGATTAGCGTTTATTTCGTAGTAATATTCGTTTTATATCTCGACTTTACCCTGTGCACAATTCCTTAGCGGGAGCTATTCGTCATGTAATTTGTGATCTTTGCTGGGTTTCACTTGTGAAATAACGCTTCTGCATACAAATAGAGACATATTTGTATTTATAATCCATATACGACTATTCTTTGAATGTTTCGTAATGTGTTTGGTAAAATACAGATGTGTACGAATCGTTTTTCAAGTAATAAGAACTTAAAATGTTTTAAGATCTAAACGGGTCCCGCTTTTGAGATGATCACAACGGGATCCCGATTTCAGCCGAAAAACGTGAGGTCGTTGAATGCCATTCTGGTGTAAAAGTAAACGCTATAGAAGTATTTAGACAAGATACATGTTAACTAGAACGAAACTTAGCAGATCTAATTAATCAAAACCAAACACAACTTGTGAATGCTGCTCCCTTTTATTTAAAAATTACGCATGACTTTAAGGTTTTTAAAATACTTTTTTACAGGAAAACGTGTGGCCTACCAAAGGGCTTCCGCAAGAATAATAACTGCAAGGTATGTAAGTATGAACTAGTTACAGAGGGTATTTGTCTTAATTTAATAATCACCATTAATATCGGGATGAAGTGCCGAGCTGGATCTACCTCGAACCCTTGACTTGCTATCGAGCGGTCCATGAAATGAGCTAACCGGCCTGAACAATAAGCATTGTGTTAACCCACCTTTAAATGTAGTGTTTAAGTAATGTTTCTTCAGCCTACCAATACATTACAACAGTTTATCAAATCTTCTGAAATAAACTTACGTTAGTTGCCAATAATGTTCATGTTGCATATGCCATTAATTTTATTTAGCACTTCATTTATCCTCCTTTTAACGTATAATGAATTAATACCTATTTTAATGTATAATGACAGTGACCACGCGTTCGATTAGCATGGAAGGAAGCGATTAGCCCGGAAGGAAGCGATTGCCTGGGCGGAAAAGAATTGACCATGTCGCCACGGAAAGAAATGCTGTTCAGAAAGGGGCTATTGGGTGCGCTGGGAGAAGGCCCGAACTAACTACAGCAAAATGCTGCCAACCAAAATAATGGGCATAGAGTAAAATGACTGTGACAGTATTTAAATAATACTTAAGTGACGCTGGTGAAAAGCCTTAAAAAATAAAAGTGTGCATTATTTTTGCATCGACATACATGTACCATGTTCAATTGTTACTGCCGTGTTTGTATATTCTAGGTTTATCACATGAACATATAGTAGTAGCCCCACATTGTAAAATGTGTATACCAACTTACATTTCTATATCTTTAATTAAGACTTTATTAATACGTAAGTGTACCATTTTTTCCATTTTTATTAACAATTAACTGACCATTGACATATAGTGAAACGGGCCGTGCATCCTAATTTTGGCGTTTATATGTATTACATTTTTTGTATGCAAAACACCAGTTTTCATACGGTGTTTATAATCTGTGTTTACTGTAGGTCTGTCTGCTTAAAGTCTTAGATAATTATGAATCTGATAGGTTTATTTAGATCTGTCAACACACATCTTCATTGTTTCCACCCACCAAAGAATGAAACGTCCAATATAATTTTCTCTTATTCCAAATGATGCCCATTTTATAACTTATACCTTCGTGGGTATACTTCACTGATATTGACAAAACTGATTCATTAGTGATAATTTTTATTTCAAAGATATTTCAACTCTATCTTGGAGACAACAGGAATTACATCTTACTTTTAACTTCAAATTTGTTGACCTCTTAAGTGTTATAACAGTGTAAACTAGCATTCGCATTGTCTTTATTAATTGTCTTAATTGTATTATGTGCTACTTTTAATATATATTTACATGTATACAAAATAAATCATTTTGCAATCACCCTGTGTAAGTTATATATCAAGAAAAAAAGTAATGTCTTATTATTTTAATTCGTTTCTTCATTCAAAACATATTATAAACTATAAAAAAACAGATGATACACCATGGGTAGAATTTCAGATCACTGATCAGAATAAAATTATCCATTAAATTCAGACAAGAAGAGTAAATCGACTCCAAACAATATTTGAGTATTATTGGTTGTCAATTGCACAATATAACAGTAAATCACAGGTTCAAATCACATAAATCAATATATAAAAGAGATTAACATAAAATCACAGCTTTAAATCACATAAATCAATGTATAAGAGATCAAGTATATATAACAATTTTCAACAACATTAGACCAAATATGTGAGATCAATTAATTAAGAGGAAATACACATAAAATAACATAAAAAGCATATACATAGTTATAACTGTTTCGATACATATGTTAAGTGCTTTTTTGATTTTGTATGCCTGTACAGATTTGTTGCGTGTCGGTATTATTTACCGCATTGGCAGGCATTCGCCGCACGATCCTCGTGCTGACTAGCTTTGTGGTCTTGTAGGCCCTGTTTTGACGTGTACTGTGAACCACACGTGTCGCAGGTAAAGTTTCCTGTACTATCGTTGTGTAACAGTCACGTGCTTTTTCACCTGTTGGCGAAACAGTTTCCCGCACTGTGAACATGCCTCGCGGGCCGCCTCTCCGTGAATATGATTTCTGTAAAAAAAATAGAATGATAGATGTAACGTGTTAGAAATTGTTGGATTTTCAACAACTCGGGCTTATATAGCTTGTGCGCTAGCTGAATACATTTGTGACAACGTATGCTTTGAATACCACTCACTGTACTTTAATAATTATCGATTCTAAATTATGAATACAAAGCTCACAAGCTTATAGACATTTAACAACGAAAAACGATCATCGATATTCATCATACAATATATTCACAAGAGGTACACGTATTTATAGTAATAGAGTTGATAGCAACTTGTCTTATGTATAACAACTTGTGTTATGTATAAAAAGGTACAGACACACCGAGATCTATTAAATACAAGTAAAATCGAGATGGTCTGCAATACCTGTGCATTTTCAGCTTGTCCTTGTCAAAGAACATTTTCCCACAACACCGGTATGGGGCTTGTCCATTGTGCTGTCTGATATGACGGCTGTAGCCTATCCTTGATTTGAACAGTCGGCCACACTCAGTGCAGAGACGCGCCGTGCTTGAAGGGCTTGAGGTCGATGCCATATTCGTCTGAAAATTTCGGTTTGATCATTATTATTTTACGTGTTTACATCTTAACATTACATGAAATATTTCTAGCAAAACCTAGCAAAATAAATCAACAACTAAGGGTGACATTACAATTTTGCCTTAAGCCTAAATACCCATCACTTTACACACGCACGCACGCGCGCGCGCGCACACACACAAGCATATATAGCTGCAACCTGTGTGAATACCGGGACGTAAATGACCTTAAAACATAAGTATCAAATGAGGATTTGCTGTTTCCTTAAAACGGGACCCCTTTGTGATCATATCATATCTGGAACCCATTTAGATCATGCACGATTCTGGTTAATAAAACTGTATAAGACAGGTTTAAGACATCTACCTCATACCAGACCGCTTTATAAACATAAACAGCATACTCGTATACGGATTAAAAATATAAATATGCATCTAGGTGTATGCAGGACAGTAATTCAATAAGTGAAACCCAGCAAAGATCACAAATTACATGGTGAACGGCTCCCGCTAAGGAATTGTGCACAGGGTAAAGTCGAGATATAAAACGAATATTACTACGAAATAAACGCTAATCACTTTCTTGCTGTATTGGCTGGAAAGTGAGCTGCATTTAATAATTAAATTAAAGTAATAAAGAGTATAAAACGGCGAAAAATACCTGTTTCGGAACGGACGCCGCCATCTTGATTTCCTTTAGATCATCACGTGATTACCCCCTCTGTATTAGGGACGACACTTTCCGCTTTAACTTGATTTTTTATTTGTGAGCGTTAGCTCACAAATATTGAGACGCAATTTTGCAAAACAGTATGGACTTAGCTACGTTAAGAACCGTAACCCGTGACTGTCTGTGTGGATAACTGCAGTAAAATTAAGCAGACGAATGCTTAAAGCGTCTGCTGTAACAACCGCATCTGCCTGTTCTCACTGGTACAGTACATAGTGTGTATATAACAGATTGTAAGACAACGTTGGCCAGTCTAGTGTTTATAATTGAAATCTGTACATATTTGCTGCTTTCAGGGAAAACGGGGCTTAATGCATGTCATGAGATTAGCTTGTGCACACTGATTAGCTGTATCAATGATTAGGAAAAAACACACATCTCGACCTGTGTTTTAAGACACACTCTTTATAAATTTGAATGGGTTGTGGTCATTTCAAACTTGCGATATAAAAAATTATAACATAATTTTGAAAACTGAGTTGCGTCTAAGATTATACAACAGCAAACAAATTCGGTGCCTTCAGCTCTTTGATTATAATAAGAGACTTCCTCCAGACGAGAATTACCATATAAATCAGAAATCAGAGAGATAAAAAAACACATGTTCACAATATTTGTCGCGAGTTTAATTGTATCACGGTGCCGGTATAAAGAGCTCGTTCAATTACACGCTAGTGTACTTATTCATTTAGCAGTAGATATATAACTACTTGATGTCCTTCACTTCAGTCGTGGTCGGTGTTGCAGTCACTTCCGGTCTCATTGTCCTCGCCCTCATATCCTGTCTGGCGTTCTGCATTGTCAGGTAACCAATCACAATGGCGGTTAATTAAATTTTAGTATCCGTTAATAAATTATATTAAATTAAGCGTTTACCTTTGTTGCTAAGTGTAAGTATCTGATCGTCTGGAATGCGGTTCATGTCTTTGTTCTTTACACTTATACATAAACATCAGACACAAATATTTTACACTTTGATGTATTAGGTAGAAATTCAACAGGCAATTCACGTATATTTTCTCTAAACTTGTGACACGGACGCTTATATTAATATCTGTACTTTAGACGTTTCCGTCGTAAGAATCAGCCGAAAGATGACGAAGTAAACGTAGGCTGCCGGACCGATGAGAACTCAGGTTTCAAACACGCCCTCTCCCGTAAGATGACGACGTTCTACAACAAGATCAGGGTCGACAGACCCCTTCCCAGCATTCCTAAGTCCATCCGACGGTTGAAGCAGCGCCCCCTGCCGATTGACCTAAGGGAGTTAAGACAGTCCGGGGTTTACAACAGCATTAAGGAAACATCACACCCCATCGAGACTAATGGCTCAAGTTCGCATTTAGATGCTCATAAACCTGTTGTAATGTCGCAGGGTAGAAGTGCAGGTGTAATGAACAGCTTAGACAGGCTTAAAGTGCACGGTTTAGCTTTAAACAAGAATAAGTTGAAGAATGAAGCCATCGTGAAATATCCGCTGTCAGCGAAATCTACGCAGTCGGACGTGGCGGATGCTG
Source organism: Dreissena polymorpha (assembly GCF_020536995.1). NCBI lineage: Eukaryota > Metazoa > Mollusca > Bivalvia > Myida > Dreissenidae > Dreissena > Dreissena polymorpha. The sequence continues at coordinate 24,066,621 of NC_068365.1, read as the reverse complement.
TGGCTGTAAAAGAAGCGAAGGACATTGCTCACAAAATGTGTTGTCGCGAGAATGACTATGACGAACCTGCTTGTTATATCACGCATGTTGGGGAACCAATTGATGATGCAATAGAGAGCAACTGTTATATGAACACAGTTCAAAAGGTGGACCATGGATTTAGGAAATTTGATCAAAATCACTTGAAAACGCCTGGTGGTGGTATTCAAAAAGAAAGTTTAAAAATAATTGGAAAATCGGGTTCTTCAGAAAGACTGTGTTCGGTATCATTATGTTCCGGTGTTTCAACTCCGGTAAATTGTGTTGACAGAGGTGATTTAGACAACAGCAATTTTTATGTACACCCAGGTAAAGTGGCACTCGTTGAAACATGTGATTACTCTGCTAAAGTGTATGAAAATCTGGCATTTGAAACGCATGAACAAACTGGTGAGATAGCGACTACTGAAAACACACGTGTTCAGGGAAGTAATGATGAAGGTCATGTGGGTAAGATGCCGGTTGTGACGGTTGACAGCTGCGGATATGTACCGATGGGAGAAATGAACAGAGACGCTACTGCGTGTGGAAGAGACGCTACTAGTTGTGGAAGCAGTGCTTCTGAAATCACACCAGATTTGATGCTGTTGGCAGTCAGTGGGCATTGTAACTCAGAAAGCGACACTTGTTACTCGGAAGACGATGAGGTCAGTAGCCCCTTTGCGAGCACCTCGTTCGCGACTTTACAGACCGGGAGCCACGTGTCTTCCTCTGATGTATTATCAATTCCAGCGCGAAAAAGCAAACGACTCGACTCTGGATACCAAAGCGACACCTCAAAATGTATCACAATGCTCAACGCGACCCCGGATGACCTGTTCCCGAATTTGATTCAGTTCCGCGGAATTGACGCTTCGTTAAAGCGTTCTGCGCCGTTGGCGAATCCAGATGGAAACCATGGGCGCGGAAAGGTCAAGGTCAAACGATATATAAGGCCAAAAGCAGCGCAGACGGACATTTCGCCGTAATCTTTCATGTTATCAAACTAAAATATTACTTGCGATATCACTCTCAACAAGCTTTTGTATATGATATCGGAAAATGGTGTCGGACCAAACATTCCGTGTTTCCTGAAGGACGATTCCACATTCACGTATATAAATACGAAGCCGTGACCTTGTTATAAGGACGTTCCACAACGGATAGGGGGGGTGGAAGGTTGGAGACTCAGAAAGGGCTTGTTCTGATACAGCCGGATAAATTAACAATACCAAGCGCCGGTCTGCTTAGCAACAAGAACACAAGTGACAACATGTATATGAGCCGCGTACGAGGAAAAACGAGCTTAAAGCACGTGCGTTTTCTAACGTCCATAGATTAGCTTGTTCAGCCTGCACAGGCTAATTAGAGACGGCACTTTCCGCCTAGACAGAACGCTCATATAGAAGAGACTTCATTGAAACAAAACATTCCATTAAAGCGGCTCATTTGCACAGCAATTATTTAAAAATCAATCGTATCATAAGACAACATTGCGAGTGGTGTGACATTATCCTATGGGAACTCATACAGTGGCCCGGCGTGACAGCGCGACAGCGCGTTTGATGCGTGCTCCCGAGTATTTGAGCTTAGGAGTTTAAAGATTCCATTATACATTATATTTAATATGTATATGTTCTTGTAATGTGATCAATATGATATGTTGTTTTTGTAAGTATACGTTGTTTTTAAAATAAATTGTGTTAATCTTGCTCGGTTCAAATGTTAATAAACATGCGGTCGTAAGAACATTCAAGTCAAAACGCCGTATGCATAGTAAAGCCCTGTAAATGTAGTTTCAAAATCGAGAACATTTGCTCATCCACGTCCCAATCCTGTATGAAACAGTTAAAAAAACACAATAGTACTATGAGCAACAATAGTTAAACTAGAAGCGAAAGTAACAGCAGCAGTATTTTGCAGCGAGAGCAGCAGTAGTAGTAGAAGTATTAGTAATATTAGAAGAAGCGAAAGAGAAAGAGACTGCAGCTGCAATAGCAATAACAGCTGTCGTAGGAGAAGTTTAAGTAAGTAGTAGCAGTAGATACAGCAGCTATAGCAACATCATTGGTACTTTACCGTAATAGAAACTGAAGTAGCAGAAGTTTTAGTTATAGAAGAATTTGCGATGGTAAAACAAATTGCAGAAGCAATATCAACAGCAGCTGTCATTAAAGAGGTGTTAGTTATACCAGCAGTAACAGTAGAAACAGCTGCATCAATAGCGAAAGAATTGGCACTTAGAAGAATTTACAAATTGAGTAGTAGTAGTTTTTATTATAGTATTGTAGTAGTAGTAGTAGTAGTAGTAGTAGTAGTAGTAGTAGTAGTAGTAGTAGTAGTAGTAGTAGTAGTAGTTATAGTAGGAGTAGTAGTAGTAGCAGCAGCAGTAGTAGTAGTTGCAGCAGCAGCAGCAGTAGTAGTAGTAGTAGTAGTAGTAGTAGTAGTAGTAGAAGTAGTAGAAGTAGCAGCAATAGTAATACATGAAAAAATCATTATCATTTTTAAAGCACAAGTTGTAGTCTTAAAGGGGCCTTTTCACGCTTTGGTAAATTGACAAAATTGAAAAAAATTGTTTCATTTTCGCAAATCTTCCTTTGTGAGGAAACAGTAATACTGAACATTTACCATGCTTCAAATTATCCATAATGTGCATCTTTTGACGATTTTAAAACTTGAAAATTATACAGCATTGCAACGCGAAACGATTGAATAATTTGGAGAATTCTGTTGTTGTCTTTGTATTTTTTGACACTACGAGGATTACATACATATAGTAAAAAAACCATTAGACTTGCTTTGAGAGCGGATGGTCTAGTGGATAGAGCGGTAGACTTTTGCTCCATGGCTCCAGGGGTCAATGGTTCGAGCCGGGTTGAGGGTTACTTTTTTAAATTCTTAAATTGTATTCTTGTTTTTTACTGGAGATTTTAAAGGGGCCTTTTCACAGATTTTGGCATTTTTTAACTTATTCATTAAATGTTTTATATCGATAAATGTTAACATTGGATCGTAAAAGCTCCAGTAAAAAATCAAGAATAAAATTAAAAAAAGGAAAACAACATTGCCCGGACCAGGTTTCGAACCAGTGACCCCTGGAGTCCTGCCAGAGTCCTGAAGTAAAAACGCTTTAGCCTACGGAGCTATTCCGCCGTGTACATATGTTGAACGTATTTTATACCTTATATAAGCAATCTTCGTAGTTTCACAAAATTTAACGACAAAAACAGAACTCTCCAAATTATTCAATCGTTTCGCGTTGCAACGCTTTATAATTTTTAGGTTTTAAAATCGTCAAAAGATGCATATAATGGCTATATTAGACCATGGTAAATGTTCAGTATTACCGTTTCCTCACAAATATCATAACTAAAACGAAAATTTGCGAATCTGAAACAACTTTTTTCAATTTTGTCAATTTACCAAAGCGTGAAAAGATCCCTTTAAGACCCAATGTTTACATTTATAAATATAAAGCATTTAATGACAAACTTCAATACATGCAAAAAATCTATGAAAAGGCCCCTTTTAATAAGTATACACAGTAATAAACAGCATATTTCTATACAGCATATTGATACATCTTTAGGTATGATGCATTAATTTAATTAAATTAACTTAACTAAATTAAACTCGGATTGCAAGTCATTTTTCAAAATGTGTCAGTTTCAAAATGGAAAACTCCACTATTTCGCTTGGGAAAAAGCTAAAACTTGTATGGAAATAAACATCAAGTGAAACTCCAGCTGCATCAACATAAGATAAAACTTTTCATCTCTATAAGGGCCTTAATTTATAGCCCAACTACTATATGGAATTGTATTATCACTATAAGGGCCTTTATTTTTGCCAAATACTGCATGGAAGTTTATCACTACTATAAGGGCACATATATATTGCCTTACTACTGTTCTGAAGTTTATCATCACTATAAGGGCACATATATATTGCCTTACTACTGTTCTGAAGTTTATCATCACTATAAGGGCACATATATATTGCCTTACTACTGTTCTGAAGTTTATCATCACTATAAGGGCACATATATATTGCCTTACTACTGTTCTGAAGTGTATCATCACTATAAGGGCACATATATATTGCCTTACTACTGTTCTGAAGTTTATCATCACTATAAAGGCCCTTTTTATTGCCCAACTATGGCATGTAAGTTTTGAATGCTTCTCGTTTTATTAAAAAAAGCCTATGTTCCAGGGGCTGTCCAACAGATTTTCACATGTATTGAAGCTTGTCATTAAATGCTTTATTTTGATAAAATTTTTGAAATAAAAATCTCCAGTAAACAAGATTTCTTTGAGAAATACAATGCCCCCCAGTAAGGAAAATATGAAGTTGCTATGTAGTTTATCTGGGTTGCCACCCACCTGATGAAATAAAATTCCCTGACTTTTCACTGACTTGTCCCTGACCAATTCTTGGTTTTCACTGACTAATTTCAGGACATATTCAGCCTCCTCCTCCCGATACAGCTGACCAAATCCACCCATTTAATGTTTCTTTTATTCTTGAACATATAATATTTAACAACGTACAAAGCAGTACACTAATCTATGCATGATGCAAGTCTATATAGTAAACTAGTGACCTCAAAATCAATAGGGGTCATCTGCGAGTCATGATCAATCTACCCATGAAGTTTCATGATCCTAGGCGTATGCATTCTTGAGTTATCATCCGGAAACCATTTTACTATTTCGGGTCACCGTGACCTTGACCTTTGACCTAGTGACCTCAAAATCAATAGGGGTCATCTGCGAGTCATGATCAATCTACCCATGAAGTTTTATGATCCTAGGCGTATGCGTTCTTGAGTTATCATTCAAAAACCATTTTACTATTTCTGGTCACCATGACCTTGACCTTTGACCTAGTGACCTCAAAATCAATAGGGGTCATCTGCGAGTCATGATCAATGTACCTATGAAGTTTCATGATCCTAGGCACAAGCGTTCTTGAGTTATCGTCTGACAACCACCTGGTGGACGGACCGACAGACAGACCGACATGAGCAAAGCAATATACTCCCTCTTCTTCGAAGGGGGGCATAAAAAAAAAAAAATTACAATTTAAAAAAAGTAATCCTCAACAGGGCTCGAACCACTGACCCCTGCAGTCCTGGAGTAAAAAGTCTCCCGCCTAGACCACTCGACCATCCATGCTCATGCTTAGAGTGGATGTATTTTTTACTTATATAAGCAATCCTCGTAGTATCCCAAAATAAAACGACAACAACAGAACTTTCCAAATTATTCAGTCGTTTCACGTCGCACGACACTTTATAATTTTCAGGTTTTCAAATCATCAAAAGATGCATATAATAGATATTTAAGAGCATGGTAAATGGTCAGTATTTCTATTTCCTCAAAAATATCATAACTAAAACGAAAATTTGCAAATCTGAAACAACTGTTTTTATTTTTATCGATTTACCAAAACATTGGACAGCCCCTTTAAGGATATAGAGAAAAACTAAATCAAGCAAAATTGAAACCATTTTGTTTATTTACATGAAATATTTACGCCCTGCTCTGAAAAAACGGGGCTTAATGAATGTGGGTTTAGTAACGTCCCAGATAAGTCTGTGCAGTCTGCACAGCATATTCAGCACGAAACTCTCTGTCTAGACTGGATTTTGTTAAGAAGAGATTTCCTTTAAACATACAATTTCATGAATTCCGAAAGTATCCTCCCTGACTTCAAGGCTTATTTTGGAGGACATTTTATGGACACGCATTACGCCCAGATTTCCAAGAGTAAAGTGCATGTTATGAATACACAAAATAAACAACATTTCACTTATTGCACAAAGCAATTCAAAGACTAAAATGGTTACCTAGTGTACGCAAGTTAAATTTAAACCTACCATGATGACTTTAAGAAATACAATAAAACATTTGCTTACCATTGTTCTTCGATCAACAATAAATAAAATGGTTGTATTGGTAATATATTAATCAAGATAATGTAACCAAAGCAGTCGATGGTCTACAAACATCTTTTTTAAACGTGATATTTAACTTAATTTAAGGGAAGCAAATTATTCTGTTTTGTGATATTGTGTCATTTATAGGGATAGGACAAATTCATAATTTTCATTTAGTAAAAAATTTGAATATTTGAACGATAAGTATAAATATGTTAAATATTTTTTTATCAAATAAACCAAATATCCAAGATCATCACTGCTAATATGTTTTCTAATGTGAAGATTACAAACATAACAAAATAATCGCTGTGCCCCTTTGAATTGCACTAGTAATCACATAGTTACAAAAGCTAAACATGTCACTGATATAAAACATGAATCTATAATCCAATTTTAGCAAAGTTTTCAGGCGTAATGGCTTAATGTGTGTTGAAGCTTTTGTATCATGATGTGTTGTTTTCACTAAAGAGCATTAGTTTAAATAACCAATAATGAAAACCAATTATCAGTGGTGATTTACCTACTTCATTGTATGTAACCAGCGATGATATTTGTGTCAACTGACACCAGCAGTACAGTAGATTTTAATAGCAGTGACACGTGAAACGAGACCAGGAACATTGAAATTAATCCATTTTGTAGTTTTGAGTGACATCTGGATTCAAATCTAGCAACAACAAAAAAAAATAAGTTGGACAATATTGGGTATTAAATATGATACATATTTGCCAATAAGTAAATGGTGTTTCAACTGTTTGAATGTCAATCATTAGATAAAATATTCAAATAGTTTTGCCATAAGCAGTAATTACTAGTAACAGAAGCATACATGTATTGCAGGCTTATATAAAACTGTAATGTAATCTCAAAATACATCTTTGTTCCATCCAGCAGTTAACAACAGTCATGTAAAATGCATTAATAAATGAATAAATAAATATACAAGACAATATATATATAAACAAACAGATTTGTCTTAAAATAATACAAATGATATACTAGTAGACAGAATCAACAATAAACGAAATGAGTACAAGTACAACCACCCGAATACCAAAAATGAACTGTCACTGTCATGTCTTAAATACCCTCCGCATGCCACATGTCAGAGGTCATTGGCAGTTGAGTGTTAAGAACTGGTTTCTCAACAATGCAAGCTTTCAACATATGAAGATTTACTTTGTCTTAATATTATAGTCAAGGTATTTTCTGGAAAACACTTCAGCATGTACATAAAAAGGGCAATAACAGTGAAAATATGATAGGAGGAGTGATGGTTGTTATGCACTGCACGTCACCACACTGAGATCTGCCTACATATTACGTTCCAACCTGATACATTTTGTAATTGTCAACATATGTTGTGGAGAAAATTAATGTATGCAAACTAATAAAGGGCAATAACTCTCAAAATATGGATACAAGAGAAATGTCTCTTTTTTTCACCTTCACATCACCTCAGTTAGGTCTACCTTCCTTAGTTTAAGTTTAAAATTTAAACATCTTAAAACTGTAAGCATATGCACGAGACAAAATTTAAGTAAAGTAATATGAAAAAGGCCATAACTTTAAAATATGGAAGAGACAGTTTTAGTTACTATTCGACTGCACTCCGCCCCCCTCCCCTAACACAAATGAGATCTACCTGCCTATGATGTTTCAAGTTGACACCTCATATACAGTTTGAAATATGCTTTGTGCAGAATATAAAAACATAAAACAAACAAAGGGCATGATTTTATAGAATATCTAACTTTAAAAAGGGGCATAACTTTAAACATTTTGAATGAAGGATGACATTTAATTGGTATTAACCCTTTCAGTGCGGGAACCGAATTTCGAAAGCCTTTGCAAACAGTTTGGATCCAGATGAGACGCCACAGAACGTGGCGTCTCATCAGGATCCAAACTGTTTGCTATTCTGATATTCTTTGAAAAAAATCAAAGAAAATGCTAATTTTAGAAATTCAGCAGACAACATTTTAGCAGACGACAAATTTCCCAGCATGCAAAGGGTTAAGGTCATATGAACTTTATCAGACATGTTATGGAATGTATTATCAAAAATACAAGTTCCTGTCAACCATGACTGTGTGAGGACATTTACATAACTATCGTATAGTTATTAGTAACTGCAAGAATTCAGAATTATAAATAGAAACATGATTGATCAAGGAAAGGGCCACACCGGGTCAGGTTATAAGGCTGTTCAATCAAGGATGTCAACATAATAAGCACATCACAAATTTTGTTTTGTACGTTGGTAGGACCCATTAAGAATCCGGAATGTAAAAACTGTACAATTATGGAGCATATCACATGGTGTTTGTTTCGATGGGGAGGTCTGACTAAGATGCTGTCACATGATTGGAAACATGGTTGCCTGGCGATTCGTCTTCGTTCACAGTCTCAGCACGAGGACTCTCCAAACTTCCATATGCAAGACTTTGAAGTCTCTTTTCTGCAACAGAAACCAGCACTAACAATACTATACTTAAATGAGTGTTGTTTTGGGCAAACTGGGTTTAATGCTTGGGCATAAAATGTTGTCCCAAACTAGCCTTTTACATTTGTGAGGCTAATCAGGGATGATCATTCATATACAATAGTATTTTTTGTTTAAATGAAGTCAAATTTTTGCAAAATTCCAGTTTAGGGGTAAGTGTTGTCTCAGATTAGCCTGTGCAGACTTGTATTTTGCTTTTGCTTTAGCCTCATGATAATTCTTGCTGGCTTGGTGACATTTTGTGACTGATGTCTGATTGCACCTTTATAGTATGTGGCTAATGTCTGATTGCACCTTTATAGTATGTGACTGATGTCTGATTGCACCTTTATAGTATGTGACTAATGTCTGATTGGACTTTAACACTATGCGACTGATGTCTGATTGCAACTTTATAGTATGTCACTGATGTCTGATTGCACCTTAACAGTATGTGACTGATGTCTGATTGTTATGCTTAAGTTTACAATTGTGCACTGGTTTGCAGGTTTGGAATGTACAGAATAAAATCTAAGTACTATCATCAATGTTGTGTTATCATGAATCTAACAAATAAGATAACATGTGTTGCTGTTGTTGTTGTAGTAATAAAATCATTTTATATTCAATGAGCGTACAGTAAAAAGATAGGGTGTACATAAAAAAATGTGGGCATACAAATAAAAGAATATTTAAACATTATTGGAACATTTAATTTAAATAATCATGTTTAGGAATTGATTGTCATCAATAATTGTATCACCCTCGTTAATCTTTGTTTACTTTATAACACTTCATTACATCATCATCATCAGTACATACGTCTCATGGGTGAGCGTGTCCGCTTGGCCCCGTAGACAGCAAAGCTTGCATAGAACCCTATAGGGGTCAGCCCCAGGACTACCACGGCCGCCCAAATGGCCCCTAAGTTCCTGTGGCTAATCGTGCAGTTCAGCTCCTCACCCCAGGTTATACGTGTGTAATTCATCTGTAATAAGGATATTTGTTATCATACCACAATAACAATACGCAGGTGTCTAATTGTGTTTTTTTTTCAGGGCAGTAGATGTTTATATCAGTAAATGTTTGAAGGTAAATCATATTACTCCAAAATTCATGTAAATTCATGCTTACAATATCACATAGATATGACTTAGCTATCAAAATGTAAATGCTCCTTATGATAATTTTTAAATGTGTTGAACCGGTAATTTTTGTTCTAAATATATAACTGATCTTTTCTTTGTCAAGTATATTTTTCGTGAACAGAATGGGACTATATAGAACATAATATCAATATAAAGAGTAGTTCAACAGGATCCTTTAATTGTCACCGTCATTCATGAATATAATTGAATATACATAAGAGGAAGATATATTTTGTATGCATTATAATTGAGAACATTTGAATTTCACTTTTCAGTGTTGTCCTGATTCTAGTGCGCCATTTTGCATTCTATATGCCCAAATGTATCAGATATATCATGAGAATGAGACTTCTCGTCTCGAGCGCATCAAACCAGACAGGCTATCAATGCTTAGCGATATGGACATTTGACATAAATTCAACGCTTCAGATAAAGAAGAGCTGTTTGTTTGTAAAACGTGAGTAATGCCCAGTCTAGTCTGTGAAAATATATATCAAGCAGGGATGGAAATTAACTGTGGCCCACTGACCTGGGGTGACTACTTTTTACGCCAGGCAATTGAATTTCAAAAGCCGGAAGTCTGTACAAGCAAATAGCTTTTTGACAAAGCTGTTCTTATGAATCAATACATTGTGCCATTTTCATCAAAACTTTTACCCCTCTGGCATGAAATGGTCACAGCCAATTAAATTGAGTCTTACAAAACATCAAATAAAGTGAATCAGCCAATGATGACAGACGCTAAATAATTTCTTTCTAAAATGGCTGCGCCCACAGCGTAACAAAACTTTTAAAATGTTGCATTTTGTTCAAGGTGTCTTTCAGTGCCAGAAAAGCCAAACATTTCAGAAAAATGCAAATACAAAAAGGAATACGTTCAATAAAGACATAAGCTTGAGCTTCGACTTTGATGGATGGAAAATAGACCATGGCTAACAAAGGATAAGAACGGTATCCAGTGTAAATATTGTGACAGTTTGCTCCTTGTGTAAAATTGATAGCATTAAGAAATATGAACAGTCTTATGGGCCTGTTTAGCTTTGCTGAAATTGCTGATATTTAAATTATCAGATCATAAATAATAATTGAAAACAATGTACAAAATGTGTAAATTATGTTATTTTATTACTCACATTGTATGTTCATTGAAAAACAAAATGTATAAATAGAATTAGAAAAGCTCTGGGCTCATAGATTTCTTGCTGGGCAGCCTAATTTCAGGAGTTGGTTGCCCGTCTGGGCATCCAGCAATATAAAGTTAGTTTCCATCCCTGTTAATGGTTTGTTTATGATAAGTTTGTTTTGTTTGTTTGTGTGGATTTTGTATTCCTTTTTCAACTGTACCTCAGTCCCAGGGGTCTTTAAGACCACTAACACATCCTATTAAAGCAGTAATAAACCAGTACTTTGAGCATACTTTTGCCAGTAAATGACTACTGCGGTACCTTAATCTGAGATATGGAAAGGATGGGCAAAGAATTGTTGAATTACTTATCACCCCACTTTATGTGTCCGGGCCGAAAATCTAACAAGCAATCCACAGATCTGTAGTGCAGCACTCTACATCCCCCAAAAAAGATAGACAAAGAGGACAAAGATGGTGTTATCTACTTGAAAGATGTTAGAAAGCTTTCGTCATGAAATGCTACTACGCATAATTAATTGTAACTTTATTTGCTAAACAACCTACATGTCCGGGAGACCTCGATCTAAATATAGTACTTATTCCAAGACGAATCAAATTGTCGTCATTGGTGTTCCCTCAATCTTTTGCAGTATAATGGATCTTAAATTATATTCTACTGTTTTCACTCTAACTAGCAAGATGTCAGAGTTTATATTGGTTTACTATAGTTATATAAATAATTGTTAAGAACATATTATCTTTAAATATACATGTTGACTTCAAACTGAACACTTCGGCATGTTCCGTGCGCTACGAACATTGCCGAAACAATGCTCGGTTATGACCGTAAATTCTTATTCTACAGAGATCCGTACACGTCATAATTTTTATGACATCATCCAGAGTGATTCATAGAGTATATAAACCCAGACTTTTCCGGAGCATTTGCCAATCTTTCCTAACACTTTTCCGGCGAAACCTCCTTTGTAATTTAAATATCAACCACTCCGGATGACAGAAAGCGAGGTATATAACAAAGTAAACATTCCCGCACTTTCAGAACAGTTGCACCCGGAGCTGCTCCGTATATGTTTTAATAAATAACCAGTTACTTTCCTGATGTCCAACAATAATAACAAGGCTATTGTCAAGCAATATGGTCCCCTACCAGCTCCACCATTGTCAGAAATTCCACCATTTTCAGATTTTTAAAAAATTTTGTTGCCATAGCAACCACAATTTTTGACGTAGGAACAAAATGAAATGACGTGCATAATGTCCATATTGCCATCTATCCATGTTGCAAGTTTCATGAAAAAATATTAAGAACTTTAAAGTTAGCGCAGGATCAAGAAAAGTGTGACGGACTGACTGACAGACAGACTGACGGAGTGCAAACCATAAGTCCCCTCCAGTGAAACCGGTAGGGGACAATAAACAGCGGCCATGTTTCTCCATTGTTATGATGGGTACAGAGCTCAGAGACAGTTATGCCTAGATATGACAATATTATAATTAATCAATGTACCAGATTGTGAATGTGTATAATCTATGTACTTGTATGATGTAATTACCAATGCCATTATATGAATACCATGGGAACCCAATAGAAAAATATATTTATGTCTTAACCGGAACTCGGACTTCGTCATCCTTCCATACAAATATTAAATATTGTTGTTGTGCAACAACGGACCTGCGTGCATATGCCTGGAACCTTGTCCTGTTACCGTACCACCACGGCAGGGGTGGCCGGCAGCGGAACAAAGAATACTGTTATATATTAATCAAGAGCCATAACTGAGGTTCCCGGGGTAAGAGTGTTGATAATGGAATTTCTTTCTAAATTCAGCACATTTGGTCACGCTCTGATGCATGTAAATTTGTTCTTCTAAGTCCGGGGCCTTAATTGACAATTACAAAGACCATTAAAATGGTTATGCGACTTGGCCTAGACACTGGTAGTATGCTTAAAGCATCAGACTCATCCTACGCTTATATGTATTTAGAACTTTTATAAGAATTTGAAAGGTTAAAACCATGCACTTTCACTCAAAATGTACATGGACTTTGGGTTCCCCTTTAACAAATTAATTGCGATACAAATCCTCCAAAAGGAAACCTAACCTTAAGTCATGGTTGAAAACAAAGAACAAATGAATATTGGTGTACAGTCTTCACACCAACAGTGATCATAAAAGCTCCTTTAAAATTAAACTATCTTAGGTTCAACTCATAAAGCTTAATACAGAGATGAATGAAACACAAACATGCACCAATGTTGGAAATATTTAATTTGGAATTTAGAGCAGTCATTTGGTAAAAAATATACTTCTGTAGGTCTGGAAAGTGGCAACATTTCCATCTGGAATTTCACCAAAACAACAACAACTAATAATTCAAAGGGCTTAACATGGCTCTGAGGTCTACTTTCTCACCTTTTGTTACTAACAATAATTAGCTCTTGCCGCTTGATTTCATGATTTGTTAAACAGTGGCAAGGAATTGTCGTTTAACCATGGCAAGGAATTGTCTTTTAACCATGGCAAGAAATTGTCATTTAGCCATGGCAAGGAATTGTCATTTAACCATGATAAGGATTGCGCTAAACAGTGTGCACAGTAAAAAGCGTTTACAAAATATTTTTTTAGGTTTCAGTGTACATGTTGAACTTAATCACATCAAAATAATCACAATTAAAAAAAAAAACAACAAATAATGTAAAATTATGTTTGATCCAACATTTTGTGTTTATTAACATTTAAAATGTTTATTCATATTGTTTAGTAAGAGTACTAACACATATTTAAACATTACATTGGGTTCTTCAAAAACATAATTCTTATCAAGATTACCAAAGAAATGTTTAATTTTAATAATGATTATTTCAAATCACCAGATTGGACAGTGATTATCCACAAAATGAATTCCTTACCATATCTACAATATCCATGCAGACATGCTCAGGGTCCTTTCTGTCGTTGAGCAGATTGTCAAATTTCTCGTTCATTTTCCTATAGTATGGCCGACATGTGTCGCATACGGTTTGATTGGCAGACGACTGAAATTTAGATAAAAGTCTACAGTCAACATGGATAGCAACACACAAGTGTGACTGTTATACAGACTGAGATATTATAATAATATGAGGAATACTGTTGCTATGCACCTTGTTTGATTTCATGGTGTGCAGTAAAAACACTCACAGCAAGCTGCTTAACAATTAGAATTCACTACTGATGAATAGACGCACAGTCATATAACTGAACAAGAGCTGTCTCCATAGGATGACATATGCCTCCGAAAAACTCTTTGATAAAAGTTATGAGCATGAAACCTTAACACAAATTTCGAAACCTAAACGCGGACCCTAAGTTCAAGGTCAAGGTGTCAAAATTTGTGTGCGTATGAAAAGGCCTTGTCCATATACACATGCATACCAAATATGAAGGTTTCATCTGAAGCGATATAGAAGTCATGAGCATTTTTCAAAACCTAAATGCAAAATGTGACGGAAAGACAGACAGACACTATTATGCCCTCCTTTAGGGGCATAAAAATCAGTTCCTTTAAAGCTTATGACAGGGATTACAACAAACCCAAAATCCATTAAGAACTGCATCCTGGAAAAATTGAGCTAATCAAAGTGCTGAAAGCTTCATCACATCCGCTTTTATGGAATTTTTGGTTGAGAGAAAGTCTCTTATAACAAAAATCCAATCTAGATAAAAAAATAACGTCCCTGATAAGCCTGTGCAGTGTGCATAGGCTAATCTGGGATGACAATACGCAAACGCGTTAAGCTAAGTTTTTCGAAAACAATTTTCATTGTAAAATACTTTGTTCAAGATTTTTTTTTGAAGTATTGCTTCTAGTATATGACTCTTAACTTTCACGATTAAACAAGTTACAAAATGGTTCATTTTTATCAAAAGTCACCAAAGTGTTTACCAAATGGAAAAAGCCTAATATTTTTCAATGACAGCACAACCAACCTCAGTTTCATTGATGCACGTGGTGAAGTTCCGATAGAGATCTAGGAATTCTCGAGTCTGTGACGTAAGTGCAGAATGAACAGTTCCGTTGTCTTCACGTAGATACTCAAAACACTCTGGAAAATGTATTTGTTCTGTCTTACTATATTCAAATCAGACAATTTTAATAACAAATTGTCAACAAGAGGGCCTGAAAGGCCCAAAGTTGCTAACCTGAGATAACAAGATATTATTAGGACAAATCTTCTGATCCAAGTTTCATGAAGATTGGAAAATAAATGTGGCCTCTAGAGTGTTAACAAGGTTTTACTATAGCCATATAAGGAAAAATGCCCCGCCCCCTGGCAGCCATGTTTTTCAACAAACCGGCATCATTTTTGAAGTCATCCAAGATATTATTGGGATGAATCTTCTGACCAAGTTTCATGAAGATCGGACAGTAAATGTGGCCTCTTGAGTGTTAACAAGATTATACTATAGCCATATAAGGAAAAATGCCCCACCCCATGGTAGCCATTTTTTTCAAGCAAACATAATTATTTTCGAACTCATCCAAGATATCATTGAGACCAATCTTCTGACCAAATTTCATGAAGATTGGACAATAAATGTGGCCTCTAGAGTGTTAACAAGGTTTTACTTTAGCCATATATAGTCATATAAGAAAAAATGCCCCGCCCCTGGTGGCCATGTTTTTAAAGCAACCAAAACCATTTTCGAACTCATCCAAGATATCATTGGGACAAATCTTCTGACCAAGTTTCATGATGATCGGAAAATAAATGTGACCTCTAGAGTGTTAACAAGGTTTTACTATACCCATATAAAGAAAATAGCCCCGCCCCTGTGGTGGCCATGTTTTTCAACCAACCGGCATCATTTTTGAACTCGTCCAAGATATTATTGGGATGAATCTTCTGACCGAGTTTCATGAAGATCGGACTATAAATGTGGCCTCTAGAGTGTTAACAAGATTTTACAATAGCCTTATATAGCCATATAAGCAAAAATGCCCCGCCCCTTGGCGGCCATGTTATTCAAGCAAACGTAACCATTTTCGAACTCATCCAAGATATCATTTAGACAAATCTTCTGACCATATTTCATCAAGATTGGACAATAAATGTGGCCTCTAGAGTATTAACAAGGTTTTACTAAAGCCATATAAGGAAAAATGTCCTGTCCCCTGGCGGCCATGTTTTTCAACCAACCAGCTCATTTTCAAACTCGTCCAAGATATTATTGGGATGAATCTTCTGACTAAGTTTCATTAAGATTGAACAATAAATGTGGCTTTTAGAGTGTTAACAAGATTTTACTATAGCCATATAAGGAATAATGCCCCGCCCCTTGGCAGCCATGTTTTTCAACAAAAGATTACCTATTTTAAACTCATCAAAGATATCAGTGGGACAAACCTTCAGAGCAAGTTTCATGAAGATCGGAAAATAAATGTGGCCTCTAGAGTATTAACAAGGTTTTCTTATAGCCATATAAGGGAAAATGCCCCGCCCCTTGGCAGCCATGTTTTTCGAGCAAACGTAGCCATTTTCAAACTCATCCAAGATATCATTCATGATTGAAACCAATCTTCTGACCAAATTTCATGAAGATTTCATAAATGTGGCCTATAGAGAGTGAACAAGGCAAATGTTGACGTCGCACAACGCACGACGACAACGGACAAACGACGACGGACAAAAGGCGATCACAAAAGCTCACCATGAGCACGTTGTGCTCAGGTGAGCTAAAAATGTAAAAGTTTATATATCCATCTAGGGTTTTGTCACATTTTCTGCAAACATTTATGTAAATACATAATGGAAAACCTTGACACTCACTTGAGTTGACTGAAAACAATAACAAATTACACAACTCCTTAAGGACAACGAAAGAATATTTATGGAAATAATGAGAGTCCTTAAGTCTCTGGAAATGCATTTTTTTAAAGGGAATTGCACATTAATATGTTTTAAACAAGTAAATACTGTTGCAGTGAGTAATATTTTAACCATTTGTAATAAAAAAACTCCAGATTTCTGGCAGAAAACTTTATTTTAAATGTACAGCTTGTCTTAAATTTTCCCTAAAGTAAAACTCTCACAAATATGCTACAAATTGAATAAAAACAGAGTCTCAGACAAGCAAATAACTCCAGCTGAACATGGTATTAGGTCCTGCTGATGATAATACAGGTTAGCTTTATGGAATGACAGGTTACTTAGCATTGTTCTGGGAAAACTGTGTTTAATGTGTGCAAGGTTTCCTCCCAGATTAGCCAGTCTGCATTAGTCTGCACAGGCTAATCAGGGACAACACTTTCTGCCTAGGCTGTATTATAGTTTACAAAAGACTTCCTTTAAAACAAAAATTCCATAAAAGCGTTGTAGTTGATTAGCTTTTGCGGTCTGTGAAGACAAACACACATGCATTAAGCCCAGTTTTCCCATAATGTGGCTCAATTATTTAATTGTCCTGACCAAGCAATACTTACTATCACAATCTGCATCTTGCCATATTCTGTCCATGGACCTGTTTATATTGTGGATGATTTGTACCTTGTCAGCTATAAGCAACTGATTGTTACAAAAGTCATCCTGAAAATACAAGAACACCTTGGCAAAATTATCAGTATATGAGTATAATAATAAACAAGAACTTGTAATGTTACCAATCTATGTTACCATAATGTTGTAATGTTACAAATCTATGTTTCCATTGAATAGTCTACTGTTTACAAATTTCCGTATTGTTAAAATGTGTCCGTACAGCAAAAAAAATCAAATTAAGTTACAACTGTTTGCAGAACATTGATTTTTCATACACATTTTGGGCCTCTAGAAAAAGTTTATTTTTTCCCAAATAGGACCTAAAAATTTCCAATTGAAGGTTTAAAATTTTTGATATTTTGTTAACAAGTCAACATTTAGTTTACTGGGAGACTTCCAACTTTTGAAGACTAGTGGAAGCGCTGTCTTTCAGAAAGCTCTTTCAGTTGAACAATAGTAAATTAATAAGATGCTGACATTGCTTTTATCATACATGCCAGAATCTTTTCTGGTCAAAATTGGGACATTCCATAAAAATTGTCAGGATATTTGACCAAAACACAGGACTGTCCTTCGGGGACAAATAAAATGATCAATCATTCAACTTATACTTTAGTCATTAATCAGTTTATTACTTACAAAACTAACCATTTCTGGATAATATTGACAATAAATGTGTTTAAGAGTGTCATGAACACAAACGTTCTCCATTGTCTGGAAGTAAACAAACATGTGCACTTTGCACATGACTCATAAAGTGAACTATTTTACATTCAATCAGGAGAGGGATATTTCAATTGAACATGTGTAAATTGTGCAACACGATGGAGCACTGTTCTTATCCAACTTATGATTAATTTAGATTTTTGCAATATGTACAAACTATTTTCTGAATATTATTTGAACAATTTATTAATTTATGTGAAACATCAATGTTTAGTGGTCTGCATTGTATTGGTTTGATAAGTGGACAAACAACTGGCATTAGTTTTTAGAAAACAAAAAGCTAAACTAATGTTTGTAGCTGGGTTGGGTATAAAGAGAACTTATACTGCCTTGCTATATGAGCTAGCTTTTATAGCAACGCGGTAAAGTGTCTGCCTGATTTGGAACCGGGAGGTCCCGGGTTCAATTCCCATTGTGGTTGGGGATTTTACTGGCTGGGTTACATGTCCCAAATTATGTCAAAACAACACAACTTTTCCCTATTCAAAGGGCCCCGTTTCCAAAATGGTGAAGAAACACACAAGAATTTTTTTTTTATTTGTTACTTGCAAATAACGACAATATCAATTTTCATTATAAAATGTGACAAATACTATTACTCAGGGCTCTCGCTGGGTTAAAATTTTATTTCGCCACCCATGTTTGCCATTTTTTTATTCGCCACTTAAAAAAATTATGAGCTATTTTTTAATAACATTCTTCAATCATAGTGGTCAATGCAATATAATGCTTCTATTCTTTGGTTTATTATTATAACAGATATTACACTAGTCCTTACTTGAATATCCAGTTTTAATATGTGGTCATTATACAAGTCAATAAATTAATAAAATATGGTCCTCAATATATAAATATACAAAAAGCATTCATTATACAAAATAAATTAACATTTTTTATATCATATTTACCTGGACTAGTCTTTTATAAACATTTGAAGCTTTGACATAATGGCAATAGCAATTCTCACAAAACCGGAATGGTCTAGCATTGCTTACGGAACATTTAGTAAACATAGATGCATCGTCCCCAAAATCAGCTACATAGTTCATGCATTTATCGGGAATGTAATGTCCTACTGTTAAAATTTCACTATATAGCAAGTCACTTTGCAAAAGTTGAGTGTTTGTTCGCCCAATGTTAGGACATTCTACATTATCAAACACTGTCCCAAAATGTGTCAAACCAGAAATCAAAGTTTGTTGTAAAGCTAAAATGTAACATATATAGAGAATTCCCATGTCAACGTTTTTAATGCAATATGTATTATATCTGCGTTTAAGTGTTTTTGCTCCTATATCCATACAATAACTGACAAGCTACTCGTTTAAGTAATGACTGCCGTTACTGCTTCGCGAAATCATATGACCAATAAACAGAGAGTCATGTGACTCCGTTTTGGGCGGTTGCAAGTCAATACGGTTACAAGACCTTTCGGTCTATGACTTATCCTAACGAAATACATGCTCCGATGCCATGGATCAAGAACTAGCGGTTTATTCATTGTATGATTTGTTTTCATTAAGGGCACCTCTACGAGACCGATATCTATGTAGAGATAACTGTGAGACAGTGTTTGCAAAACATATGATAGATGTAGTATAAACGTTTGTTCTTCAAGTCTGTACGACTTGCATAGTGGTCATGGTATCATAAACCAGCAAGAACACATTTAAGTTAGTATAAAGATGTTCATTGTATATATGGTTCAACATTCTATCCAATATTCTTTTAGTAAATTTGCGTTTGGAATCTTGTGACATACCGGTTACATACATACATGCGTTTGACTTGTTCGACGCGTTTTAACTTCACGGATACGATAAGATGCCATGACAGTATCAGTTAGTGTTACAAACACCACATTGTCAGCTAAGCGTTCTCGTTTGTGTCTTTGTTGTTCATGTTGGTTTAGTTTATACGTGTTATGATTGCGTTACCTTAGTAACTATAATAGTGTCCTTAGCCGTGGAACATACATTACGGTTTCGCCACTTTAACGCTCACTATTCTCTTGAAATGTTGGACTTATGAAGGTGATCAAATATAAATAACACAGTTGAGATCCAGTTTCAGCAGCAGGAGTCCATTCTGATCAACATTAATAGGTCATTTATTTAAACGATTGACCCATTGGCATACCATTTTACACATTACAATAAAAAACGACAAAAACAAATAAACAATATCCTTGAACGGAAAATGCGAAATATGAAATTTGGGGTTTAAAACGGTCTTAGGGCGCCATAACGTGATGCCTCCTACGATGTTTTTATTTTCAGTTGTAATTAAAATCCGACTAAGACATCTATAGAGTATAATCCTACTCTATAATTGCAGCTTCTAAACTAAATCTATCACATGTTAGTGGCCACGACCAGATATTATCGGGTTCTGAAAACCTGTTACCTAAATGAAACAGAACACTGTTTAGGCCCCATTTAAAGCCAAATAAATTCTCAAAATCTACGAATATTTCGTAAAATAAAGTTAACCAATACAAAATCTGTGTTCCTTATAGCAAACGAGAGATTGACGTTCGGCAGCGTCGGAAGCACGACATTGTTCTCATTTACTGTCAGAAGCAAATCCCTCGTTCGTTCCACAGGTGGTTAGCGTGTGGCTATGATATTAATTAGTAAAAACATCATTTTGAATGATAAATTGTCATATTATAACGAAAAATCAAATTTTCTGAAAAAAAATTCACTATCAAATATATACATATACGCGTATAACAAGGTATCCAACTCGAAATCACCCGAAAACGGGATGCATCGTTTTGAACAGCCATTTCTTCATCAATTTTGCAGCGATTTTCACGATCTTGGTCTTATTCAACGCAGAAATGAATTTCCTTTTTGGGAATGTATATGTCTTGCAGTCTTTTTTTTAATACTGGGTCAACTTTTAAGAAATAACACGATACACAACTCGCGTGACCCAGTCATAAATGTTCGGATATCGTCGCGGGAAATTCACGTGAAATAAATTGTGGCTGAAAAAATAAAAACGAGCATTTTCTATCTCATTAAATCTATGTTACCATACCAGAACTAGCGTTGACATTTTGGCTAAGACACTAATACTTTCTAGAATAGATCCAATGACCTTTGGTATGTACCGCGTACTTTTTTCATAATGTCAGAATGATGAACCCTTTATTTGAATGGACTCACAACACAACCATTTTCTCTAAGGGCTAGTTACAAACCAGAATCATTTATATTGCGAATAAGAATAAGTCTTAAGACCAGTATCAATTGAATACTGTATATTTAGATACTGACATATAAACTGCATACGACGTGTTGAAAGTTGAATTCAAAATAACATTAATCAATGACCCATTATTATTTGGCTTCTATGACATACATCTTCCAACTGCACTTAATAAATAATCTCTTTATTGTTCAACTGTATGGTTTGGCCAAAGGCGAAAAAGCAAATTAAAACACAAGACATACGTTGACGCTTAAACAATGTTGATGAAAAAAGCGCTGAAAAATCACACATTATTGCATTTTCTAGACTGACCATGCATTTGTTTTCAAGACGATTTTTTGCGAGAACATTATTTCTGATTTACAAATTAGTCTCATAATATTACTTTCAATACTAGTATACTTGCAGGCGTGATTAACGATTTACAGCTTGATCTGGCACCCAAGCTTTTAGGGCTGAGGGCATTGTTGACGCATTATTCTATGAACCGTGCTGTCTTTTTTAAGCTCGCATACAGTAATTGATTAACACAATGAAATATTCTTTTTTGTTAATAAGACAGCGGTTATAAAACATTATTCATTAACCCTATTTCTGTTCCGGCATCGTATTGCCGCAATTGGCCACTCGAATATACCACATTTTTTGCTCCAAGCAGCCTTCTTTATGTGTCAAAAAGTGACCATTTATTGGCGTTTGATTCTTTATTTCCTTACCAATCGCTCATGGAAGTTTTATGAAACATTTATATTATCCGGATATATTGTTAATTTAAACAACTCTGAACATTGAGTAAACCTGTCACTGACTTCACGACGCAGACATAAAAAACGTTAGTCATTTCAAAATACCGACTGTTTTTGTGCCGACCTATACATGTGCCGTGGAATATGTGATTTTGTATTCGTCAATTGAAAGTAGATTTGTTCACAAAACCAGGAAGATAAAGCATTTTACGTTTAATTGGACGCATACATAGATAAGTATGACATGCGCACTGCAAACCATCCGGGTTCGCAGCTAATGCAGCCTCCGGCGCGCAAAGACCTCGTTAACTTTGAAATACATAAAGCTTGTATTGTGACGCATCCAGCTAATACACCAATCAACCATCTGGTGTGCAACAACATCATGAACATTAAACACATAGATTATTAAATATGCCGTTAACAACATAGAGGGCTTTCGCTAATAATGGCTTATACGCAAACATAAGTCCTTTATCTTATCTGTACAAAACAAGCAGTGTACAGTTGTGGCCACGCAATTACATTTGTTTTCACAAATCGACATACTTGAAAGGATACATTATTTATTTGCAGATTGGTCGATGAGAAAGACTGATATTCAGCTTTTAGCTTTTACAATGAAGTTTTCCTTAAGTGTTTCCTCTATGTTTCAGTAAATACGGGTTAGAGGGCAATTTAGACGCAGTGATTATGTCTGTACTTCGGTGTTTATTTTAATAACATGCGCACCTAACGTGTTTTAGCATGCTATTAAAAGTTCATGTAATGTACATTTTCGCAACGAGCAGGAAGATGTGCGTTGACAGCTGGTGAAGTTAAAATGAAAACTGCAATGTTTGCAGTTTCTACTCGACTGTTTTCGCGTTCCGTCCGTGTCAGGTTTGTAAATTATCATGTGATATAGATCTACCATGCATGTGTATAGTGTCGTCAAAACATTATTATCAGGGACGACACTTTCCGCTTTTATGGTATTTTTCGTTAAAAGGACGTGTCTTTTTAGCTAAAATCCAGTTAAGACGGAAGGTGTCGTTCCTGATTAGCCCGTGCGGACTGCTCATATGTATTGCATTCCATGTACTTTCAACAAACACACGACGTGTAAATTCAGTTTTAATATTTTTAATCGTACAGAAAAGGAAAACAACAACAACAAAAAACCAACAGAAACAGTTAAACAATAGAATCCAAAGAGATCTCATGAAAAAGACGATGGTTTTTATTCAAGTTCCGCATACGAATAGCAATTTTGATGACTGTTAGTGCAAACCAAAATTATGTTACAGTGGTACTGAAAAGAGAGTCTTAACTTTAGACTCTTGAGTTTACATATGCGAAAATTAAATCTTACTGGTGTAACCTTTGAGTTAGAATTACCGGTTTGCATATGCGTAACCTTATTTGAACTACTGTTTTATACTACAGGCTGCTGTCTGTAAATCTATATATTCATCCGCGCGTTCGCGGAGCAGTAAGATTCCCTGGTGCATATCATCGATGATGATTTCTGTCAGTTGATGCTTAAACCCAAAGACCTAGAATATTCTAGATCTTTGTTAAGCCTTTAATAACGAGAGTTGTGATCCTTTTATTCTTCATCTGCAGCTGCATTTATGTTATTACTGACCTACCCACATAGATACTGGGTTTGTGAGGGCTGACTAAAGGCATCATATTTCGAATTACAATTTTATATTTTTGCTTAGAGCGGGTGCTTCATAATCCGACCATGTTCCTGATTCCAAACACCATATAAATTTCTTATCCAATCTTGTGCCGTAAAAGATATCAGGAATCTAACGTAATTAGTTTGACATCACTTCCTTTCTCTTTCTTTTCGGTGCAATTTTGAGGTAAAGGTGCAGCCAGTTTTTCTGATAAATACATTTGCCGATATACACAGCCTTCCGGTAAGTGAAATTATTTGATCGCCAATTTTTTACACTTATTTGCTAAGGTTATATCAAAACACATAATTTCGTTTCAGTAGGTTCTATGAAAAATAATAATCTAGAAACATGTTCTGATCATGTGTGACCCTCATGATCAAGATGTAGGGCTGTGTAAAGGAGGAATTGATAGTGTTCGGAATTACATACCACATTCAAGGACTGATCCAAATACCGAACGATTGACTAAATTTGATCCTTTTTTATGTTGCATGTCCGATGACTTATAATAATTGGTTTTGTTTTTCTTTTGCAGTAATGAGCCGTCAAGTTGGAGAGAAGAGGCAGTCATACGACCCCTGTATGATGAATCAAACTGCCGAGGTTGTAAGAAGTGGAAGAATGTCTCTTTGTCAATCCTCTAAAACATATAACCTACTTTTCCATCTTTATTTACTAAAAAACTTTTTCCAAAATTGACTGAGTATGTTAGTGTAAATGATTGGCCTTATATCTTTTTCTAGGTACAATGGGTTTCCAAGCTGGACTAATGAAACGGGAAATCACTGGACAATCCATATGTGTGCATTTAGGCCTGTACCATATTGTGAAAGCTCAATAAGAAATACTTTACAACGACGAACGTGAACATAACCATATTTTACGCGAGGATATATTAAGCCATCTTCTTTGGTGTTCAAAAACAAGCATGGGTGCCTCAGGAAGTATTTTAACCTTTTGTGCCAAACAAGAAATAGCCTTAGACCAGACCATTGTGTATTTACTAAACAAACAACAGCCAGAATGAAAGCTAGATGTGGTATGGTAACATAGATTTAACAAGATACATTGTTACCAGACCACATCTAGCGTTGAAATTATGGCTATTATATACGGAACACTGATTTTGTATGGGTTAACGTTATTTTACGAAATAATTAACGACATATTCGTTGATGTTGAGTGTTAATGGGGCTTTAAAAGGATCTGTCTAGTTATGATGTTTACGCATTGAGTCGCAAAACACATTAACTTAACGAGATGATATAACTATTGTGGTTAGTCTACATTAGCGACACGGTAATTCACATGGACCAAAGTAGGGTGCAACGAAGCACTACAACGAAACGAGCACATTATTTTTAAAACATGTTGTCACAAGATGTATTACCGAAAACCGGGTGAATACAGTTTCATGCTTTTGTACATAATTTCACGAAATTTATGATTGAATCCCGGCTGTATTAAGTTTGAAGAAATAAAAGTGTGCGTTTTGCAACACTGCGTTTTGCATGATAGAATTTATATTTGAAATATGAAATGAGTAAAATAGACATAAAATAATTCTTTGGAACGAAATCACTTGCATTGAGTATCAAATTAACTGATGTTTGTATTTAGATAGCTAATATGTATTTAATGCTCAAGCCATTAAGCATTAAATATTGGGGACTTAAAATGATACATTCATTCGTTTGAAGTTACCGAAATTATAAACGTAACATCACTAAAATTATGTTTCACACTTGTGGATGACATCAACGCGACTTCTGACATTAACGTTTACGCTGCCTGGTTTGAATAGAGACTGGTTGATTTTCGCCAAAATATTCGTATGTAATTATATCCGTCAGTCCAACAATTTACTTTTTAAATGTAATGTTTATTTGTGTAATTTGAATAAATAACAAAAATCCTATTGTGGTAATGGATTACAGTGTTCTTTGCATTTTCACTAATTGACGGAGAGTTTGGTAAATGAAAAGTTCGGTAAAAAGGTAAGAGTTGAATATGTCTGAACAAAGGGCGTGAATAACTGTAAAGTATCTAAATGCGTGTTAATATCCTTGTTTTGTTGACGTTTTTAAAAAATATTAATTTACCGAACCCTCCAGATCTATTGCTCTATATTACTTTTTTTAACGACCTTGTCATTTATCGAACTTACATGTTATCGTTTTTATTACAGAACTTGTTTCTAAGTTGGTATTTTTCAAACTGTTTCAATTAAATGGAATCGTCGGGATTTTTATTTTAAAAAGGTCATCTTGTTCGGAATTACGAACACTTCGGTTCGGAATTACGAACATATTTTCGGAATAGGAACAGTCGGATACCCGTATGCTTTGTAAATAATTTCTTTTTGGTTGGACCATTTTATAATTCTATATTGAACTTAAGTATATCATATGCACATATCTAGTTGATTATTGTCTCGCTTTGATTGAAAGTGATCGTAATTCCGAACATCATTATAAGTGGCTTAAGTGTTCGGAAATAGGTACACCCGCTCTAGATGAAGAGGAACAATCGTGTCATCTCAATTTACGAGTATTAAATATATATAAGGAAAATGTCTTGTACTTCCCTAGTTTTGAAAGTAGTTTAACCACGGAGCGTATATTTACTCTCATCTAGAGTCCGTGTTTTAACTAAAAAAATGATTGTGGATTAAACAATGACTTTACGAAATCAGGCGCTTGCGATATAATAAAGCAGTTAAGATGTCCATTTTGTATAAATAATACTGCATACATGTGCCTTTCCATTCGATATGAATACCACTACATTCTAAATTCACGTGTTTTAAGTTGCATTTCTTACTAACAGGCAAACGCCATTCCCGGAACCAGTTTGAGAATGGCGCTAACCCGCAATTAACATCACGCAATGCTTTCTTATAATACCAAAGTGTCTGTTATTGATGTTTAGTTTGGTCATAACTATTGTATTAACTATATATTGATATAACTCTGGTATTGCACAAGGACACATACCTATCTTATCATTACGGAATTATGCAAACAAAAGGATGCTTACATGAGTGTTCTAGCACTCGTGCATGTAACACTGTCTACTAACGACTCATACTCGTTTACCAATATAATTTAGTGAAAGAAAAGTTAACAATGCGCATACTCGTGTCATCATATGTAGCTTTACCACACAACACCACACACAGAGGTTTATGTACACAGGTGCATAAACGTATTTTTTTACAACAGGTACCGTATGTCCACAATGTGCAAGAGATGGGGTTGTCCGTTGATCGGGGAATCACTTGAAGTTTCTACTATTAACCAACTGTGTATACCATTATGTACAACGTATCCATTAAAGAACGTTGTCAGCCATTCACACCCTAAAACCCCCAAAGAACATTGTTCTCTTATTTCAAAACTGCCTGTGACAACGTTCGCGTTCATCACACACTGCAACTTGAATATGCTCGTATGTTCTTACTGATTACCAGTTCTTGCCATTCAAGTTTTCATATTACTGTTGATTACTTCCTCTTTAATTGAGACAATCTTCGTTGACATACACAATATCGGACCTCGGTCATGTCTGATGAACATGCCCTCACTGACTGTGTTCTACACACGCATAAGTTCCGAACACGTGAGTCAAACCGGGCTGCAGTCTTCCGGTAACACGTTTAAGTTAACAAAGTCACTTGCACGAGGAAAACTGGCCCTTCGTTGTACCATATCATGCCGATGAGATTTCTGTAAGAAATTGACGAGGCACTGTAAAAATGTTAAGTGCATGTACAGACATTTTGCAAAATGGAAGAACACGATATTACAAATTCATCACAACAACTCATTCGTGACACACTCATGAACACATCTTTTACATGTGCGCTATCACTTCGTGTCTAGAGCCTTATGCAAATGCTTGAATGTACAGACCACCTAGTTATTAGATTGGGATCATTACTATGTAACGCAAAGTTCTAAGCAGCCTAATGACTTATTCAACATAAAGCATTGAACAACTGTGGGGGTAAATTATTTTTTAAGTTATTTGTAAAGTTTGTGAAGAAACATGCAATGCTGGCTTCTATTCATGGGTTAATTGAGGCCAATCAAGGACTTTTATTTCCACTTTTATGACATTTTGCGTTTAAAGTAAGTCACTTCTTTGCGATAATCCAAATTAGGCGGAAAGTTTCCTAGCTGATTAGCCTGTGTGATCTAAACTGGCCAATCTAGGACGACACTTAACGCATATACATTAAGCCCCGTGTTTTCAGAGCTAAGCTTATTAATATTACCACCACCTTTCGGGATTGGGTTTCAGACTAAAGACGGTTCAATTACAATGGCAACCAAGTACGGAGCATAAAATAAACACAGGAAACATAATGGGTGGAGCAATAAATATATTAAAATGTGTAAATTCAGTAAGAACTTCATAGTTATAATGTAAGACATCAACAAATACTAGTAACACATAATAAGAAAGATGTCAAATAGACACTGGGCATGCTATAAAATATGCAAAAAACACAGAATGAAGGCTTACTAAGTAAGTACTGCCTCATTATGAGCATGACCACATGAAAATGCAGAAGAACAACTAAGGGGATTATAGTAACAATACAATAAGGTATATAAAATGCAACAATGCTAGAAACACATGTAAGCTTATTACATTTCCTGCAGAGTTTTTCAAGAATAAAGAATATGCATGTTTGTGTGACGAATAAAAATGTGTGCATTACAAAGCATAAATACAAATGCAATGGTGACCGATGCTTATCAATGATAATATTTCTATGCAATATGACAATTAAAAAGAAACATAGAAACGGACAAGAGCTGTTCATAAAACATTTATGTCTTTTTAGTTTTTGAGCAATTCATCGACCTCTTGTGTCTTTTTTTAAAATATAAAATACGCTGTTCACCAAAGCAGGCAAGATTACTGTTCAAACATAAATTGTTCAATAAATAAGGGTCATATCTTGGTAATTTTCTATGGCAAAAATCTGTCGAACATACAACTTTAATATTATAATTTGAAACATTTTTAACAAGTACTCTGAAATTTTGATGAAAACTATAACTCTTGTAAAGAGAGAACAAACAAGTTTTAATTGAAATTACATATGTATATTTATAAGCAATAACTCAATAATGCCCAAGGTGATTGGGCTGATTTTCTTATGATACTTTGCGCACACAAATGTTGATATAGTTTGGTAAAGTTAAAATGAAAAAAACTGATTAAATTGATGATCCATACTAAAAAATGTTTTACCTATCAGGCAACCCACCAACCAACAGAGTCAGACAGACTGACCTAATTGACATAAGAAAACCAATACATTTTGCAATAGATAACAGGGGGAATTTTTTTAAACAGGGAAGGGAGAGATGATGAGGTAGAGTGAAGGGGTAAGCCACTTTATAATGTACTCTAACCATACGAGTCGCATTCTGAGAAAACTGGGCATAATGCATGTGCATAAAGTGTCATCCCAGATTAGCCTGTGCAATCCGCACAGGCTAATCAGGGACGACAATTTCCGCCTAAATTTGATTTTTGCTAAGAAGAGACTTCATTTAAACGAAAAATGTCATAAAAGCAGAAAGTGTCGTCCCTGATTAGCCTGTGCAGACTGCACAGGCTAATCTGGGACAACACTTTACGCACATGCATTATGCCCAGTTTTCTCAGAACACAACTCATATATATACATAACATGATGATACAATAAACAAACATGTTTCGCGGCTTAAGTGTGGCACTTTTATGTGATATAGAAACAGTAAGTTTCACACTCAAGTTTCTTAGAATAATTGTATCGCCCTATCACATCAGATTTGATGTTGAGTATAAACATATGCGTCATCAAATTTCATGTTTTATATATGTTAGATAGGTAAAAAGTGTTTAAGTTGAAGTATAATAACATCTTGCAGAGACATAATCAATTAAATAATTTTATTGTATGCAATTCTAAGTGTAAATATTTTAGTAGCTGTTGTTTCTAAGAAATTAATAAGGTCTACAGACAAAAGCCCAGTGCAAAGATAACATTTTACAGTACATGACAGTGGCATTCAAAAAGATAACACAATTCTGTAATAAGTTACAATATGACATTCAAAAATACTACAGTAAATGAATGTGTTTAACATTAAGATTTTCTTGAAAAAATATCAAAAGCTGGTTTGTCGTATTTGCTAACATTTGCTAAAGGAAATTTTTTTAGTAGAAAACAGGCAAGTGTAATTCGAGTAAAAACAAAATGCATACCGGGTAATTTTAGCTATATTATATAATAATTATAACTAAAAGAATGGAATATATATAGATTTTTTAAGTTTGTATGGAAATACTATATAATTATGTAGTATTTAATCTGTTAATTAACAATAAAAAAGTTAAACACATTTCCTACAAATCAACTTGGAAAAAAGTCTAACAATCATATCCAAAATATAATATACATAAGAGACAAATATTGCTGCAGAAATGAACTGAAATAGAGGACAATATAAGATGAAGCAGTGGCATTCATATAAAACGCTGGATTTCCAAGACATGGCAAATTTGCACACAAACAATACATGGCTTCATCATTTTGCTGCACTTACATTAAATGATTCATTAAAACAAAACTCAAAATATAAGTAATGAAATTAGAATCTGAATATATTTGCATTTTTGTCATTTCTAATAAAAATGTTAGATTTATCTTTAACATTTTTGGGTAGTCATATTTTAATTGTAATTGTTTTTTGTCTACAAATGTTTGAGAAAAAGTTTAATTATAAAATTGAGAAAAGGTATCCTTTTTTATAATTATGTACATGTAGTGTTTGTGTGGTGTACAATACAACTGGCATCATGTACAGAATGGCAACACGGGAAGATAAATAATGATGAAATGCTAAACTGATATTGTGGTTCAACCCATACCAGTGGATTGGGGTGCTGAAAAGCGCAGCCAAACTTAGTAAACTTGGCTAAGAGAATTTGTCATTATTTTGCAAGTTGAACTGATAAAATTAGAATATCCAAAGAGTCAAATAAGAATAAAAAATGGGATTACATTGTTTGAAGTAGAACCATCCAGAACAATAAAGAATATCAGCTCATTATTAAAATTTAAAATTTACTGTATTGATATATTATAAAGTACAAAGCTATGAATTTTTTCATGTTATTTTGGTGCAAGTTATAAAATTGCTCTGCATTAAACCAACAAGAATGATCTGTTTCCCTTAAAAAGAGAGACCAAGATATAAAAGTTTGGCTGTAAAACTAAGACGTCCCGAAAGCCAACAGTATGACAGATATGTCGGACATGTGTGTAGTACATCTTAAAATGAATAGTGTACTTTCTTACATTTTCTTAGAATATGAGGGATGAACAATGCAGCTGTCATTTTAAAAGTATAAGGTATACATCTTCATAAACAAGATGTCTTACAGCTTTTTTTAATAGTTTAAAAAATATTCTATGAGAAACATTTCAATACAAAACTGCATGTAAGTAAAGCGTGTTAACTTTTTCAGTGCTGGAACCGAATTTTGAAGGCCTTTGCAAACAGTTTGGATTCAGATGAGATGCCACAGAATGTGGCGTCTCATCAGGATCCAAACTGTTTGCTATTCTGATAGTATTCTATGAAAAAAATCGAAAAAAATTCTAATTTTAGAAATTCAGCAGACGACATTTTAGCAGACGACAAATTTCCCAGCATGCAAAGGGTTAAGAAGGTTGTCTAACAGAGTGTCCAACACTGTTTGATCTTTCCAGATGCCTGTAAACTAAGGTCGCCATTGAGTACATGATGTAAGCCATGTCATGCCAAAATTGGTCCTGTGGCATATGCAGCCAGCGGAACTCCAGACCAGCCTGCACATCAGCCCAGTCTGGTCAGTAGCTAACAAGATTTTGAGGTATCATTGTCGGACAGGATAGCACATGACCAGACTAAAAGGATGCGCAGGCTGGTCTGCAGCTATGCTGACCGCATATGACATTAGATCCAATTTTGCATGAGGCAGCTTATTTCCCAACTTATTACCTGTACATTACACTCTCTCACACAAACTCTGCTTCATTTTCCTCAGACTCACTGAGATTCTGTAACACAAGGTGTCAGTGGTTATTAATCATTCATTTAAATCACACTTTATGTATTATTAACCCTTTACTACTTAGATAGGTATTTTCATACATTTGTAGTCCCTTAGAAAGTTTAATTTAATTTTAGGCCATTCTTACTAGATCCAAGTTTTAGAGGATTTAGTTTCAACCATTAGATACTAATGAGCAGCAAACAGCATAAAACCTGAACAGAATGCCAGTTACTCACTTTTTTCACTTTGCTTCTAAGTGGGAAAGGGTTGAATCACACTTTAAAGATTATTAATACATGTAAACAATTTCTGTACCAGTATTAAAACAATGTACACATATACAAATCTTATTGATCCGACTGCTCTGTTTTGATCATTTTCATCAGTTGAGCTGCGTTCTGGAAAAACAGGGCTTCACTCCTGTTCTTGAAGTGTTGCCCCAGATAAGCCTGTGAGGTCAGCTAGGGGCTTATCAGGATGACACTTTCCACTTCTAAGGGATTATTTGTTAAAAGAATGTCTCTTCTAAACAAAAATCCAGTCTAGGCGGAAAGAGTCGTTCCTGATTATCATGTGTGGGATTGCACAGGCTAATTTGGGACAGCACATTCATAATGCACTTACATTAAGCCTATTTTTCCAATTACAAGGCCCCATGAAATTCACAATTTATACACAAAATGTGTCAAATAAATAATTTCTTATTTTAAAACTAAATTTAATCTATTTTTGCCATGTAAAAATGTGGTATTTAAAATTTGAAGCATTCTGAGACCATGAAAATCGCTTGTAAATAATAATTCAAACAACTACAAAAACACACATTAGGAAAGAACATTACCTTATTTACTTTTCATTATAAATTGCATTGAGTGAAAAAAATCAACCTCTGGTTTACCATCTAGTTTATAAGAAATGTTGAGATGTCTGTAAAATCTTTTCATAAATATGTTCACTTTTCAAGACTTCATAGCAAAGTAAATTACATTTTCTTCTTGATTTTGAACAGGTGAACTTAGGTACTTAAGGATGGAAGAAAATGTTTTAAGATACTTCAATTTGATGAACTCATTAAAAGCCATTTTTATGACACCAATAACATTTGTTTGATGTTAAGAGTATGAAAGAATATACAAATTTGGCACCTATGCAATATTTACAAACAAATGTGTAAAAGTTAGTTGTCAAAAACATATAAAATAAGGTTAAAAAATAAATAACTATAAATAAATGCAACATTTTGAACAATCATTGTCAAATTAAAAAACAACTGAACACAATTTTTAAAACATACTGTAGTATTAAGCATATAATGACTTGAACAAAAACATTCGTTAACATTCAGTATCCTTTAATAAACTACACTCCTGTTCGGAGTTCTTTAGCACTAGTTCAGGGGTCACCTTTTTATTGACCTTCACCATTTCTAAGCGTGACTGCCTGAACTGCTGTTGCTTAGCAACATTAGCCTCATTTCTAGGTTTCCAGACTGGAGATCCCATAGGGGGAGTTTCTGCTTTCGCACTTATGAATTTTAAAGGATTCGCACTTGCAAAAGTCAATTTTGCTGACGAACCGGAATAATGACTAGAGGTGCTAAGATTTGAACACGAAGAATTCTCACTACTTGCACTAATACTATTACCACCATTATGTACAATATGAGTCTCTGATGAAGCAACGTTACCCTCATCCTCAAAATCGTCAGAACTTACTTCGTTCAAATCGCCAACTGTTTTGCTTCGCATTCTGAACACGCCTTCTTCGTCAATTTTAAACTTCTCTTCAAGCTCCATTGAATGTCTCTCCACATCTGTTTTACCATTAGAGTTATTACGTTTCTTACTTAAGGTGCTACGGGAATTAGTCTGTAAAGCCTCAAGGCGTTTGCCACCGCATGGAATGTATTTATTTTTACTCGAGCTGCTACCACTTGATGGCAAGTTCATCTTACGAACACAGTCACGAATTGTCTGACGTATTATCCTCATAAAGTCCGTTTTTGCTTCCAAAGTACTGAAACGCAAATAAATGAAAGTGGATTTAAAAAACAACAACACACAACTATAATTTTCGAGTGTTTCATATCCCTTACACCTCTGTCCTGACTTATTCAGCTTTTTCTTGTATAAAGAGTTGTTTACAAGGCATTTTATGAATGGAAATTAATCTCCAGATACAAGCCTGGAGGGATCAGCATGAGACATCAGTTTAAAAAGTCCAAGGTAGATCAAAATCAGACTTAGATGGGGGCTGAAATAGCATGCACCTCCCAAATCTTCAACAAATTTTGTTGTGGGTCTATTTTTTTCAATTATCCTTACCTAAATGTATGTAAACTTTGTGATTTGATGAATTTGACAAGTCAGCTCACAGTACGTTTTAAAGCAAACATGCATTTTTTTGCTGAATGATTTGTTTGCTAAATTGTTCCTTTTTGTCGATGTAACATTTAAGTATTTAAACTACAATAACAAGCAGTTTGGACAATGTCATGGTGTTACATGGTTTTTGAAGGGATAGGTTTAAGAACGATTGGTAATGGTTATGTAGTCCAAACCCCCTTGCGAAAAATCCAGTATGGCCACTTGTAAATGATTTTGTATAGCATTGGTGACATAATTTGAAATTGCTAATGATTAAATAATTAACCTTTAATAATTTTGTGAATAAAATGATAAAAAACAAAACATTTCCACAGCTGTGGCTGTAAACACAAGTACATGTACAATCATGACTTCCTACTATTTTGAGTGTGGAAGAGGGGAGCAGGGTATAAGATTACACCTTCCCGCTCACATTTATATTTAGCTCTGGCTGAGTATGATTTCTGAAATACTCCCCCAAATCCGCATTCCCATTTTTCAGCGTTTTGATGTTGTTACATTGCTTGCATTTATAATGCATACCGGTATATCAAACTGTAAATAAGTGTAACTAATCATATAAAGTTCATGTAATATTTACATAAACATGGTTAATTTTTCGGCTAAATGCCAAACTGTCCAGACGCTTTCAAAAACACAATTTAAAAGGACAAATAAGTCTCGGTGGATAGAATAATTATACAAAAGGATTACTATTAAGGGCCATCACAAAGAAAGTAAGGGCGACAAGTTTTTGTCAGCTGGTAGTTCTTGGGGGATGGGAGTTGCTTTTTGCACATTTTGCACCCCTGATATTTGGCACCCCTGGGGAAATGGTGGGAAGATTCTTTTCTTTACCTATTACAGAACTGGTAGACCCGTTCTGGTCTAGCCTCAGTGTCACAGCGTGAGTGTACGAGCTCCCACCAGAAGTGCCCATCCATATCGCCGACCTTCCCAATGCGCACCTGGACATCCTGCACGGGAATCAACGTACGGAATCTCTCTGCCGTGTCGTAACTCTCACTGAACAGACCGCGAGCAGCGCTGGCCCCCTGGAAATGACAAGGCAATAGTGGTCAACA
Organism: Dreissena polymorpha; assembly: GCF_020536995.1. Classification (NCBI taxonomy): domain Eukaryota; kingdom Metazoa; phylum Mollusca; class Bivalvia; order Myida; family Dreissenidae; genus Dreissena; species Dreissena polymorpha. Next base: position 24,031,429 of record NC_068365.1, on the reverse strand, counting down.
TTGACACAAGCCCTGCATTGGTAAAGTGGTTTAAGTGGAAAGTGTTGTCCCTGATAAGCCTGTGTGGACTGCACAGGCTACTTTTGGACAACACTTATCGCACATGAATAAAAAACCTTTTCCCAGAGCACAGTTCATTAAAAAAAATTGGGCCGGCAAAAGTGATGAAAATTACTACAAAACCCGCAAATCCTGCAATGGTAAATTGTGAATTGAGCATGCTCAGAATGCCGCCAAAACACTGACAGACTTTAAACTTTTAAAACTTACAATATGCACAAAATTACTGGTAAAATCCACCAAATTAATCTAATTTTGGTGTCTTATTGTTACTCCGGAACAGCCTATTTTTTTATACAAAAACTACATTAACTTACAAAGCCATTCATATGTACCCCTTTAGATTTTCTTCGTTTCAACCTTTCCCGACAAAGGAAGACTACTCCAGTCTTGAAGACAAACACGGTGCTCTCCAGTTCTGTCCCTTTCTTGACCTTGCCCAGACTGTCTGTGACGTTACACCACTCCACCGTGCCATACATCTGCAGCTCGCCTACACTCAGGTCTGCAGGCTGAAAGAATACAATATAGGCAAACCGTAACAGTCCAATATAGGCATACAGTGTAACTCGCAGTCTGTTCAGGTGTTATGCTGTTTGCTGCTCATCAGTATCTTAAGGTTGGAAATAAAGCCTTCAAACTTGATTCTAGTAAAGATTTTAAATTTAATTAGATTTTCTAAGGGACTACAAACGCATCAAAGTGTGTTTCTATGGGGTAAAGCTGCTGATGTTGGCAAAATAAAAACTGCTTGTTGGGAGCTCAAAGTCCTCGGCCTATATTCAACAAACAGTTCTTAGACTTAAGTTTAAGCATTAAGAACATTCTTTAGATATAATTACTCAAGAATTGCTTTTACTTTGAGTCAAACTTGGCATTAACTTTATTATTCATTTAGAACATTTTGTTGAGGGTAAAATAATTTAAACACTGTAAGTTTTTTCTTGGTTCTGAGACTTTTCTTTATTCTAAGGTCAAAAAATGGGTTGATGAATACAGCCCAGGTAGAAAATTTCACCGAAAAGTGCAACATTTTAAAGATGCTTGTCCTAAGTATAACATTTTTTCTATGCCTCTGGTATATTTGGAAAAAAAAAATGAGAAAAAATACCTGTCACTGCATGCAACTGATTGCCATCTACGAGTAACTGAGATATGGAGATTTTTTTTTAACAGCAATGAGAAATTTAAAATAAACAATACAATCTACATTGAACACATTCATCAAACTGTGTTTCTTAATAAAAACACAAAATTATTAGATATATGCTGACCATAAAGGCTAAATAATAGATGGTTGAGCTGGTTGTTTAACTGAATATATCTCACATGAGAACAACAGACAAGGGATGTCCATACAAAGAAATAAAACAACCCACAAAGCTTACAGTTTTCAGAGGATAAATGTCCTTGAACATCTTGGAAAGGTCGTCAAATATTGCACCGTATTCCTCATAGATCTTCTGCATCTCGTTGATATGTTCTGCCACCGCCTCCATCCCTTTCCTCGCCTCTGCAAACAAAGAATACTTTAGTTTTAGTTTAAAACTATCCATTAAATCATGCTTATTGAGAAACTTTTCAAGTCCATTTTATGGGTAAAACTAGTATGATGTGTCTTTAATAAGAAAAGATCAGTTTTCCTGCAGAGTGCAAAGCTTTCTATCAAGAATAAAACATTGCCCAAGTATATGAGCCTTGCTTTGAAAAACAAGAGCACCGCCTTGCGGGTGCAGACCGCTCATCTATTTTCTTTTTAAAGGTGAAGGGACTCTCAATTTCAATCACAAAGGAGGGAGGGGTGGAGTGAAGAGGGGTGTATAGTGTGGGGGTGTAAACTTTATTACATTATCTTCCAAAAATGCAAAAAAAAAATGCAAAAAAAATTATACGGGGGTGGGGGGGAGGGTGGGTGGGGGGGGGGATTCTTGGGTGCGATGGTTAGACGGTATTTCAAAAATAAAATAATAAAAATAAATATTTGTGTTTTTTAACTGTTTCAAAAACAAAATTTTGGGGGTGGGGTGTGGGGGGGGGAAAGATTGAGGGTGTGGTAGTCATTTGTGAGATGATCTTAAAAAAAATTGAAAAAAAAAAAATTAGGGGGGAGGGAGGATTCGGGGGGGAGGAGGGAGAGGGGGGGGGGGGGGCACGGGGGATGGTTTGGGTGGAGTCTATTGTGGTATGTCAGGTAAGAGTAGTTTTGTCAAAGTATCAATCAAATCTAATCATAAATAAAGAAGTTATGGCAATTTTAGCAATATTTAATAATTTGACCTTGAGAGTCAAGGTCATTCAAAGGTCAAGGTAAAATTCAACTTGCCAGGTACAGTAACCTCATGATAGCATGAAAGTATTTGAAGTTTGAAAGCAATAGCCTTGATACTTTAGAAGTAAAGTGGATCGAAATACAAAATTTAACCATATATTCAAAGTTACTAAGTCAAAAAAGGGCCATAATTCCGTAAAAATGACAACCAGAGTTATGCAACTTGTCCTTTTACTGTACCCTTATAATAGTTTGCGAGTGTTCCAAGTATGAAAGCAATATCTATGATACTTTAGGGGTAAAATGGACCAAAACACAAAACTTAACCAAATTTTCAATTTTCTAAGTATAAAGGGCCCATAATTCCGTCCAAATGCCAGTCAGAGTTACATAACTTTGCCTGCACAGTCCCCTTATGATAGTTAATAAGTGTTGCAAGTATGAAAGAAATAGCTTTGATACTGTAGGAATAAAGTGGACTTAAACACAAAACTTTACCAAATTTTCAATTTTCTAAGTATAAAAAGGGCACATAATTCTGTCCAAATGCCAGTCAGAGTTACATAACTTTGCCTGCACAGTCCCCTTATGATATTTAGTAAGTGTTGCAAGTATGAAAGCAATAGCTTTGATACTTAAGGAATAAAATGGACCTAAACACAAAACTTAACCAAAATTTTCAATTTTCTAAGTATAAAAAGGGCACATAATTCTGTCAAAATGCACGCCAGAGTTATCTAACTTTGCCTGCCCAGTCCCCTCATGATAGTAAGTAAGTGTACCAAGTTTGAATGCAATAGCATTGATTCTTTCTGAGAAAAGTGGACCTAAACGCAAAACTTAACCGGACGCCAACGCCGACGCCAAGGTGATGACAATAGCTCATAATTTTTTTTCAAAAAATAGATGAGCTAAAAAAGGATTTAATGTGCGTATAGTGTCATCACACATTAGCCTGAGCAGTCTGCTTCCAGTTTTTGTGCCATGTTTTATATCAAGAATAAAACATTTGCCCATATATACGAGCCTTGCTTTTGAAAAACAGGATTTACTCCATGTGCGTAAAGTATTGTCACAGATTAGCCTGTGTAGTCTGCACATGCTTATCATGGACAACACTTTAAGCTTGTATGGTTCTTTTCATTTAAAGGAAGTCTTGTTTAAGCAGACAGTGTTGTCCCTGATTAGCCTGTGCACAGGCTAATCTAGCACAACATTTAACACACATGTTTTAACCCTTTACCCCATTAGAGGCAAAGTGAAAATGGCTTTTGCAACCAGAATAGAATAAAATCAGAACAGCCTGCGAGTAACTCGCAGTCTGTTCAGGTTTTATGCTGTTTGCTGCTGACTAGTACCTAAGGTTTGAAGATGAAGCCTTTAAAACTTGAATCTAGTAAGAAAGGTCTTAAATTAAGTTTCAAAAGGACAACAAATGCGTATCTAATTGGCAAATGGTTAAATTAAGTTTTCTCTGGGGTTGGCTCATATCCGACAATCTTTCTTACTACCCTGCACTTAACCCTTTGCATGCTAGGAAATTTGTCGTCTGCTAAAATGTCGTCTGCTGAATTAATAAAACTAGCATTTTCTTCGAATTTTTTTCATAGAATACTATCAGAATAGCAAACAGTTTGGATCAAGATGAGACGCCATGAGCATCCAGATGAGACGCCATGTTCTGTGGCGTCTCATCTGGATCCAAACTGTTTGCAAAGGCCTTTAAAATTCGGTTCCAGCACTGAAAGGGTTAAACCCTGACTACATACCTGACAAGTGGTGATGCTCGTCAGACTCGGGGTCAGTGAGCTGACTACATACCTGACAAGTGGTGATGCTCGTCAGACTCGGGGTCAGTGAGCTGACTACATACCTGACAAGTGGTGATGCTCGTCAGACTCGGGGTCAGTGAGCTGACTACATACCTGACAAGTGGTGATGCTCGTCAGACTCGGGGTCAGTGAGCTGACTACATACCTGACAAGTGGTGATGCTCGTCAGACTCGGGGTCAGTGAGCTGACTACATACCTGACAAGTGGTGATGCTCGTCAGACTCGGGGTCAGTGAGCTGACTACATACCTGACAAGTGGTGATGCTCGTCAGACTCGGGGTCAGTGAGCTGACTACATACATGACAAGTGGTGATGCTCGTCAGACTCGGGGTCAGTGAGCTGACTACATACCTGACAAGTGGTGATGCTCGTCAGACTCGGGGTCAGTGAGCTGACTACATACCTGACAAGTGGTGATGCTCGTCAGACTCGGGGTCCGTGAGCTGACTACATACCTGACAAGTGGTGATGCTCGTCAGACTCGGGGTCAGTGAGCTGACTACATACCTGACAAGTGGTGATGCTCGTCAGACTCGGGGTCAGTGAGCTGACTACATACCTGACAAGTGGTGATGCTCGTCAGACTCGGGGTCAGTGAGCTGACTACATACCTGACAAGTGGTGATGCTCGTCAGACTCGGGGTCAGTGAGCTGACTACATACCTGACAAGTGGTGATGCTCGTCAGACTCGGGGTCCGTGAGCTGACTACATACCTGACAAGTGGTGATGCTCGTCAGACTCGGGGTCCGTGAGCTGACTACATACCTGACAAGTGGTGATGCTCGTCAGACTCGGGGTCCGTGAGCTGACTACATACCTGACAAGTGGTGATGCTCGTCAGACTCGGGGTCAGTGAGCTGACTACATACATGACAAGTGGTGATGCTCGTCAGACTCGGGGTCCGTGAGCTGACTACATACATGACAAGTGGTGATGCTCGTCAGACTCGGGGTCCGTGAGCTGACTACATACCTGACAAGTGGTGATGCTCGTCAGACTCGGGGTCCATGAGCTGACTACATACCTGACAAGTGGTGATGCTCGTCAGACTCGGGGTCAGTGAGCTGACTACATACATGACAAGTGGTGATGCTCGTCAGACTCGGGGTCCGTGAGCTGACTACATACCTGACAAGTGGTGATGCTCGTCAGACTCGGGGTCAGTGAGCTGACTACATACCTGACAAGTGGTGATGCTCGTCAGACTCGGGGTCAGTGAGCTGACTACATACCTGACAAGTGGTGATGCTCGTCAGACTCGGGGTCAGTGAGCTGACTACATACATGACAAGTGGTGATGCTCGTCAGACTCGGGGTCAGTGAGCTGACTACATACATGACAAGTGGTGATGCTCGTCAGACTCGGGGTCAGTGAGCTGACTACATACATGACAAGTGGTGATGCTCGTCAGACTCGGGGTCAGTGAGCTGACTACATACCTGACAAGTGGTGATGCTCGTCAGACTCGGGGTCAGTGAGCTGACTACATACATGACAAGTGGTGATGCTCGTCAGACTCGGGGTCAGTGAGCTGACTACATACATGACAAGTGGTGATGCTCGTCAGACTCGGGGTCAGTGAGCTGACTACATACCTGACAAGTGGTGATGCTCGTCAGACTCGGGGTCAGTGAGCTGACTACATACATGACAAGTGGTGATGCTCGTCAGACTCGGGGTCCGTGAGCTGACTACATACCTGACAAGTGGTGATGCTCGTCAGACTCGGGGTCAGTGAGCTGACTACATACATGACAAGTGGTGATGCTCGTCAGACTCGGGGTCAGTGAGCTGACTACATACCTGACAAGTGGTGATGCTCGTCAGACTCGGGGTCAGTGAGCTGACTACATACCTGACAAGTGGTGATGCTCGTCAGACTCGGGGTCCGTGAGATTACACAGCTGCTGAAGGAGCAGCGGGTATTTGAGTATTCGCTGTATGGGCTTGATCAGGTAGGAGTCCAGCGTGGCAGAGTGCTGGTGCTTTGGGTTTCGCGCTATCAGGAACTCTTTTAACTTCTCGTTGATTGTGTCTGCAAGTAAGACATGGTAGAAGGGTCCAGTGTGGTTTGAATGAATATATATGTTGTGATAATAATTAGTAAATAGTAAAGTTACTTTATCTAACACTTCTTTTTTAATTATGTTGTTTTGACCTTTTGGTTTTCTTGTCCATTTAAAAACATAACAGTCTGTCATTTGATTCATTGCATATATATTGCAAAATGAATGTATCTAAATTCCCCTTTCCATCATTTGTTAAAAATGTGTTCACTTGGTTTTCATTTGGAAATGTGTTTGCGGACGGATTCAGTATTTTCAGTAGTTTCTCACATGAATTCAGTACCGGTATTTTCAGTAGTTTTTACCTGTATTCAGTAGTTTCTCACATTTCTTCAGTATTTTCAGTAGTTTTTTGTATCTGGTTTAAGTATTTTCACTAGTTTCTAACATGAATTCAGTATTTTCAGTAGTATCCAACCTGGATTTAGTACTTCAATAGTTTCTTACAAGGTTTCAGTACTTTCAGTAGTTTTTTTTAACTGAGTTAAGTATTTTAAGATTTCTTACCTGGTTTCTGTATTGCAGTAGTTTCTTACCTAAATTAAGTATTTTCAGTAGTTTCTCACCTGGGTTCAGTATTTTCAGTAGTTTCTTGTCTAAATGAAGTATTTTCAGTTGATTCTTGTGTTGGTTCAGTATTTTCAGTAGTTTCTTACATTGGTTCAGTATTTTCAGTAGTTTCTTACATAGGTTCAGTAGTTTCTTACATTGGTTCAGTATTTTCAGTATTTTTTTAACCTGGGTTCAGTATTTTTAGTTTTTTTATACCTGGGTTCAGTATTTTCAGTAGTTTCTTACCTGGTTTCAGTATTTTGAATAGTTTCTTACCTGAATTAAGTATTGACAGTAGTCTCTTACCTGCGTTCAGTTATTTCAGTAGTTCTTACCTGGGTTCAATATTTTCTGAGATCGGGAGTGGCTTGCACAGAAGGAGCTGTAGACTTTGAAGTGATTGGCGTAGAATAGGAAAGACCCTCCCAGGGAGAACAGGACCCGCTGAAAAATGACCCACATTAATTTGCAACTATTCCTCATCTCTCATTAAACATTGTGTTTCTCAACATAAAAATGTATTTGAAACAATTCAAACAAACAGTTTAGTGAATAATGTTACGTTAATTTTGATTTTTTTCTACTTACATATAATATATTATGTTTGTTAAAAATAGCAAGAGGCATATTTTTGAAAAGATTATAGCAAAAAAGTTAAAGAAATGTGTTAAACATTAACAATCAATTTAAATTATTCAAATAAGGAATGCAGTTCAAACAATCTGCAAACTTAAAGACTGATAAAGAAAAAAAAATGTTTCAACAATATTTTTGTATTGTTTAGATACTCAAAGCTTAATTTCTGATGCAGATTTTTTACAAATAATATTTTTCATTACTTCCTTCCCAACAAAATTCTATATGAAAATTGGGCATATGCAAAGGTTTTTTTTCAAAGCGAAAAATCATACTACCAATGTTGTTTACCAGTGGTGTCTAAGCCATACTTTTACATATTTTCACTGGGGCAAATAATGCAGTACAGTCATGTTACAACAAACAAGATATGTGTTTGTCAGAAACACAATGCCCCCTATTGCGCTGCTTTGAAGCCATGACCTTTGACATTGAATGATGACCTTGACCTTTAGCCACTCAAAATGTGCAGCTCCATGAGATACACATTCATGCCAAATATCAAGTTGCTATCTTCAATATTCAAAAAGATATGACCAAACTTTAACGAAGGTTAAAGTTTAAGGAACGAAAAATACAATGATATTTGACCTTTGACCTTGAAGGATGACCCTGACCTTGACTTTTCACCACTCAAAATGTGCAGCTCAATGAGATACACATGCCTGCCAAATATGAAGTTGCTATTTTCAATATTGCAAAAGTTATAAAAGTTTTACCAAGGTTAAAGTTTTGTGACACACACATACAATTATTGACTGACACAATGACAGACAGACAGACAGACAGACAGACAGACAGACAGACAGACAGACAGACAGACAGACAGACAGACAGACAGACAGACAGACAGACAGACAGGCCAAAAACAATATACCCCAGATCTTAAGATCCAGGGGCATAAAAATACCACAAGATATCATGTATAACATGTACAACACTCAGACAGGATACCACAACATACCAAAACCTCCTCTTCCTTTAGTTGGCAGGCAGCAAATGAAAACGTATTATTAAATTGACTTTTTAAAAACATTGTCCAAAGAATTGCAACAACATAATATTCTATTTATGTGAACAGTGGCTTGAACCATTTAAAACTTCATTCACTTAAAACTTTAATTTTTGTCAGGAATATATGTCATATTATTAATTTTCCCCATGATTTATTAAAAAAAATCATGTAAGGAAATATGCGCCCTTCGTAAAAAGTAGACCTCACATCTGAGAATTTTGGTGAGGCTTCTGTGAAAAGTGAATGAGTGAAGACAGCTAGCTGAATTAGACAGCAAATTTTACCCTTTTTTTGCCAATATCTCTGAAGTGCCCTGCCGGATTATGCTTATTACCAAAAATGTTGCCTCTATTTTATTTTAACAAACATTTGAAGACATTGTTACTGAATATTTGATGACAACTGTATGAGTAAGAAAGTGCAAAAGGCAATATTAACATTTTTGGTGTAAGCAAAGAGCAATAACTCTAAAGTGACTGGTGCAAAATGGCTGTAATTGCCATATTATGTCTCATCATGAGATGGGCATATTAAAATAAAATCGCCAATTAAGGGCAAACAATTCATCTAGCCATCCGCATGAAGGTTAAACTTTAATATTTGACATGAAAATGACTAACATTAAAAATCTGACTGTAAGTACCTACCCTGTAGCTTTTCATGTCTGCTCCAGTGAGAAATTCACTGTCATGACCGATGGACTCGACTAGACTCTGTAAAAACTGTCGCTGAAACACGGCTATTTCCTGAATGTTGCCAAAGATGTGATCAATCTCATCTGATGTCAGAAAGCTTTCCTCCTTCAAAGGCTCTAAGAAGCGTTTCAGTAGACAATTCAAGTCCTGTTACCAAATGAGAAAAATTGAGCCGGGTCCTGAGAAACTGGGCTTACTGCGGTTGCGTAAAGTATCGTCCCATATTAGTCGGATCAGAGGACACTTTCTGCTTTTATGGAATGTCTCGTTTGAAGCTTTTAAACCAAAATCCAGTTTAGGCGGAAAGTGTTGTCCCTGATTGCAAAGGCTAATCTGGGGCATCAATGCATTAACCCTTTGCATGCTGGGAAATTTGTCGTCTGCTTAAATGTCATCTGCTGAATTTCAAAAATTAGCATTTTCTTTGATTTTTTTTCAATAGAATAGAATATAGAATAGCAAACAGTTTGGATCCTGATGAGACGCCGCATTCTGTGGCGTCTTATCTGGATCCAAACTGTTTGCAAAGGCCTTCAAAATTTGGTTCCAGCACTGAAAGGGTTTAGCCCAGTTTTCCCAGAATAAGCCTTCATAAAAAAGGAGTGATGGCGCAGTTTATAGGTTGTCCACAAAGCAATCAGGAGGTTAGTTCTTTAGCCTGGGAGCATTGACAAAATCTTACCAAGAGTCACCAAAAACTACCTAAACCCAAAAAACCTGCTTGTATGAATAAGAATTAGGCTTTCAAAGCATTCAAGGTTAATTAGGTTAAAACTACAAATTGTGTATGAATATTGCATGGTAATTTTACTTGTGCGAGATTTTGCAATCCAATGGCCTTAGCACTGACAAATTCTCAATGATCACACCAATGTTATTTCAAACAAAGGATGGTTTGGAATCCTCATTGGAAAGTTGACAATCCAAATATTCGTATCACTGTCCCACATACTCACACAAAAATCGTTCCTATAAATGGATTGTTTATTAAGGCAATTCATACAATCACATCTGTTTACATTGAACAAAAAAGGGGAAACAATGGTACAAAAACGGTTATTTGTTAAACATGCCTTTTCATCATACTAAGCATGATTAAATTTTTAATTGTAACCCTCTACCACTCCGTTACACACACATATTTAGTCCCTTAACAAATCAAATTAAATTTACCACTTTT